>NW_027139694.1:0-114565 GCF_035084215.1 Heptranchias perlo | reverse complement strand
TCCCAGTGTTTCTCTCTCTCTCTCTCTCACCGGTGTTTCTCTCTCTCTATACCCACAGTGTTTCTCTCTCTCTCTTCCCCCAGTGTTACTCTCTTTCTCTCCCCCCAGTATTTCTCTCTCTCTCCCCCCAGTGTTTCTCTCTCTCTCCCACCAGTGTTTCTCTCACACTCCCCCCAGTGTTTCTCTCTCTCTCCCCCCAGTGTTTCTCTCTCTCTCTCCCCTCAGTGTTTCTCACTCTCTCCCCCCAGTGTTTATCTCTCTCTATCCCCTCCGTGTTTCTCACTCTCTCCCCCCAGTGTTTCTCTCTCTCTCCCACCAGTGTTTCTCTGTCTCCCCCAGTGTTTCTCTCTCTCTGCCCCCAGTGTTTCTCTCTCTCCCCCCAGTGTTTCTCTCTCTCTCCCCAGTGTTTCTCTCTCTCTCCCCCCAGTGTTTCTCTCTCTCTCTCCCCTCAGTGTTTCTCACTCTCTCCCCCCAGTGTTTATCTCTCTCTATCCCCTCAGTGTTTCTCACTCTCTCCCCCCAGTGTTTCTCTCTCTCTCCCACCAGTGTTTCTCTGTCTCACCCCAGTGTTTCTCTCTCTCTCCCCCCAGTGTTTCTCTCTCTCTCCCCAGTGTTTCTCTCTCTCTCCCCAGTGTTTCTCACTCTCTCCCCCCAGTGTTTATCTCTCTCTATCCCCTCAGTGTTTCTCACTCTCTCCCCCCAGTGTTTCTCTCTCTCTCCAACCAGTGTTTCTCTGTCTCCCCCCAGTGTTTCTCTCTCTCTCTCCCCTCAGTGTTTCTCACTCTCTCCCCCCAGTGTTTCTCTCTCTCTCCCCAGTGTTTCTCTCTCTCTCCCCCCAGTGTTTCTCTCTCTCCCCCCCACACTGTTTCTCTCTCTCCCCCAGTGTTTCTCTCTCTCTCTCCCCCCAGTGTTTATCTCTCTCTCTCCCCCCATTGATTCTCTCTCTCCCACCCCCCAGTGTTTCTCTCTCTCTCCCTCCAGTGTTTCTCTCTCTCTCCCCCCAGTGTTTCTCTCTCTCTCTCTCCCACCAGTGTTTCTCTCTCTCTCTCCCCAGTGTTTCTCTCTCTCTCCCCCCAGTGTTTCTCTCTCTCCCTCCCCCCAGTGTTTCTCTCTCTCTCTCCCCTCAGTGTTTCTCACTCTCTCCCCCCAGTTTTTCTCTCTCTCTCTCTCCCCAGTGTTTCTCTCTCTCTCGCCCCAGTGTTTCTCTCTCTCGCCCCCCCCACACTGTTTCTCTCTCTCCCCCAGTGTTTCTCTCTCTCTCTCCCCCCAGTGTTTATCTCTCTCTCTCCCCCCAGTGATTCACTCTCTCTCCCCCCCCAGTGTTTCTCTCTCTCTCCCCCCAGTGTTTCTCTCTATCTCTCCCCAGTGTTTCTCTCTCTCTCCCCCCAGTGTTTCTCTCTCTCTCCCCCCAGTGTTTCTCTCTCTCTCTCTCCCACCAGTGTTTCTCTCTCTCTCTCCCCAGTGTTTCTCTCTCTCTGCCCCCAGTGTTTCTCTCTCTCTCTCCCCCCAGTGTTTCTCTCTCTCTCTCCCACCAGTGTTTCTCTCTCTCTCTCCCCGCAGTGTTTCTCTCTCTCTCTTCCCCCAGTGTTTCTCTCTCTCTCTCCCCAGTGTTTCTCTCTCTGTCTCCCACCAGTGTTTCTCTCTCTCTCTCCAGTGTTTCTCTCTCTCTACCCCGTGTTTCGCTCACTCACTCCCCCCAGTGTTTCTCACACCCTCTCCCTTCAGTGTTTCTCTCTCTCTCCCCCCATTTTTTTTCTCTCTCTCCCCCCCCAGTCTCTCTCTCTCTCTCCCACCAGTGTGTGTCTCTCTCTCTACCCTCAGTGTTTCTCCCTCTCTCTTCCCCCAGTGTTACTCTCTCTCTCTCCCCCCAGTATTTCTCTCTCTCTCCCCCCAGTGTTTCTCTCTCTCTCCCCCCAGTGTTTCTCTCTCTCTCCCCCCAGTGTTTCTCTTTCTCTCTCCCCCAAGTGTTTCTCTCTCTCTCCCCCCAGTGTTTCTCTCTCTCTCTCCCACCAGTGTTTCTCTCTCTCTCCCCAGTGTTTCTCTCTCTCTCCCCCCAGTGTTTCTCTCTCTCTCTCCCCCCAGTGTTTCTCTCTCTCTCCCCAGTGTTTCTCTCTCTCTCCCCCCAGTGTTTCTCTCTCTCTCTCCCACCAGTGTTTCTCTCTCTCTCCCCAGTGTTTCTCTCTCTCTCTCCCCCCAGTGTTTCTCTCTCTCTCTCTCCCACCAGTGTTTCTCTCTCTCACTCCGCCCAGTGTTTCTCCCACCCTCTCCCCCCAGTGTTTCTCTCTCTCTCCCCCCAGTTTTTCTCTCTCTCTCCCCCCCAGTGTTTCTCTCTCTCTCCCACCGGTGTTTCTCTCTCTCTATACCCACAGTGTTTCTCTCTCTCTCTTCCCCCAGTGTTACTCTCTCTCTTTCCCCCCAGTATTTCTCTCTCTCTCCCCCCAGTGTTTCTCTCTCTCTCCCACCAGTGTTTCTCTCACACTCCCCCCAGTGTTTCTCTCTCTCTCCCCCCAGTGTTTCTCTCCCTCTCTCCCCTCAGTGTTTCTCACTCTCTCCCCCCAGTGTTTATCTCTCTCTCTCCCCTCAGTGTTTCTCACTCTCTCCCCCCAGTGTTTCTCTCTCTCTCCCACCAGTGTTTCTCTGTCTCCCCCCAGTGTTTCTCTCTCTCTCCCCCCAGTGTTTCTCTCTCTCTCTCTCCCACCAGTGTTTCTCTCTCTCTCTCCCCCCAGTGTTTCTCTCTCTCTCTTACCCAGTGTTTCTCTCTCACTCCCCCCCACCATGTGATTCTCTCTCTCTCCCCCCAGTATTTCTCTCTCTCTCCCCCCAGTGTTTCTCTCTCTCTCCCACCAGTGTTTCTCTCACACTCCCCCCAGTGTTTCTCTCTCACTCCCCCCAGTGTTTCTCTCTCTCTCTCCCCTCAGTGTTTCTCACTCTCTCCCCCCAGTGTTTATCTCTCTCTCTCCCCTCAGTGTTTCTCACTCTCTCCCCCCAGTGATTCTTTCTCTCTCCCCCCAGTGTTTCTCTCTCTCTCTCCCCCCAGTGTTTATCTCTCTCTCTCCCCCCATTGATTCTCTCTCCCCCCCCCAGTGTTTCTCTCTCTCTCCCCCCAGTGTTTCTCTCTCTCTCCCCCCAGTGTTTCTCTATCTCTCTCTCCCACCAGTGTTTCTCTCTCTCTCTCCCCAGTGTTTCTCTCTCTCTCCCCCCAGTGTTTCTCTCTCTCCCTCCCCCCAGTGTTTCTCTCTCTCTCTCCCCTCAGTGTTTCTCACTCTCTCCCCCCAGTGTTTCTCTCTCTCTCTCCCCAGTGTTTCTCTCTCTCTCGCCCCAGTGTTTCTCTCTCTCCCCCCCACACTGTTTCTCTCTCTCCCCCAGTGTTTCTCTCTCTCTCTCCCCCCAGTGTTTATCTCTCTCTCTCCCCCCAGTGATTCTCTCTCTCTCCCCCCCTCAGTGTTTCTCTCTCTCTCCCCCCAGTGTTTCTCTCTCTCTCTCCCCAGTGTTTCTCTCTCTCTCCCCCCAGTGTTTCTCTCTCTCTCTCTCCCCAGTGTTTCTCTCTCTGTCTCCCACCAGTGTTTCTCTCTCTCTCTCCCCAGTGTTTCTCTCTCTCTCCCCCGTGTTTCGCTCACTCACTCCCCCCAGTGTTTCTCACACCCTCTCCCTTCAGTGTTTCTCTCTCTCTCCCCCCATTTTTTCTCTCTCTCTCCCCCCCAGTCTCTCTCTCTCTCTCTCTCCCACCAGTGTGTGTCTCTCTCTCTACCCTCAGTGTTTCTCCCTCTCTCTTCCCCCAGTGTTACTCTCTCTCTCTCCCCCCAGTATTTCTCTCTCTCTCCCCCCAGTGTTTCTCTCTCTCTCCCCCCAGTGTTTCTCTCTCTCTCCCCCCAGTGTTTCTCTTTCTCTCTCCCCCAAGTGTTTCTCTCTCTCTCCCCCCAGTGTTTCTCTCTCTCTCTCCCACCAGTGTTTCTCTCTCTCTCCCCAGTGTTTCTCTCTCTCTCCCCCCAGTGTTTCTCTCTCTCTCTCCCCCCAGTGTTTCTCTCTCTCTCCCCAGTGTTTCTCTCTCTCTCCCCCCAGTGTTTCTCTCTCTCTCTCCCACCAGTGTTTCTCTCTCTCTCCCCAGTGTTTCTCTCTCTCTCTCCCCCCAGTGTTTCTCTCTCTCTCTCTCCCACCAGTGTTTCTCTCTCTCACTCCGCCCAGTGTTTCTCCCACCCTCTCCCCCAGTGTTTCTCTCTCTCTCCCCCCAGTTTTTCTCTCTCTCTCCCCCCCAGTGTTTCTCTCTCTCTCCCACCGGTGTTTCTCTCTCTCTATACCCACAGTGTTTCTCTCTCTCTCTTCCCCCAGTGTTACTCTCGCTCTTTCCCCCCAGTATTTCTCTCTCTCTCCCCCCAGTGTTTCTCTCTCTCTCTCACCAGTGTTTCTCTCACACTCCCCCCAGTGTTTCTCTCTCTCTCCCCCCAGTGTTTCTCTCCCTCTCTCCCCTCAGTGTTTCTCACTCTCTCCCCCCAGTGTTTATCTCTCTCTCTCCCCTCAGTGTTTCTCACTCTCTCCCTCCAATGTTTCTCTCTCTCTCCCACCAGTGTTTCTCTGTCTCCCCCCAGTATTTCTCTCTCTCTCTCCCCCCAGTGTTTCTCTCTCTCTCTTCCCCCAGTGTTTCTCTCTCACTCCCCCCCACCATGTGATTCTCTCTCTCTCCCCCCAGTATTTCTCTCTCTCTCCCCCCAGTGTTTCTCTCTCTCTCCCACCAGTGTTTCTCTCACACTCCCCCCAGTGTTTCTCTCACACTCCCCCCAGTGTTTCTCTCTCACTCCCCCCAGTGTTTCTCTCTCTCTCTCCCCTCAGTGTTTCTCACTCTCTCCCCCCAGTGTTTATCTCTCTCTCTCCCCTCAGTGTTTCTCACTCTCTCCCCCCAGTGATTCTTTCTCTCTCCCCCCAGTGTTTCTCTCTCTCTCCCCCCAGTGTTTCTCTCTCTCTCTCCCCTCAGTGTTTCTCACTCTCTCCCCCCAGTGTTTCTCTCTCTCTCCCCCCAGTGTTTCTCTCTCTCTCTCCCCAGTGTTTCTCTCTCTCTCCCCCCATTGTTTCTCTCTCTCTCCCCCCAGTGTTTCTCTCTCTCTCTCCCACCAGTGTTTCTCTCTCTCTCTCCCCAGTGTTTCTCTCTCTCTCCCCCCAGTGTTTCTCTCTCTCTCTCCCCCCAGTGTTTCTCTCTCTCTCTCTCCCACCAGTGTTTCTCTCTCTCTCTCTCCCCCAAGTGTTTCTCTCTCTCTCTTCCCCCAGTATTTCTCTCTCTCTCCCCCCAGTGTTTCTCTCTCTCTCTCCCACCAGTGTTTCTCTCTCTCTCCCCAGTGTTTCTCTCTCTCTCCCCCCAGTGTTTCTCTCTCTCTCTCCCCCCAGTGTTTCTCTCTCTCTCCCTTCAGTGTTTCGCACTCTCTCCCCCCATTGTTTCTCTCTCTCTCCCTCCAGTGTTTCTCTCACTCACTCCGCCCAGTCTTTCTCCCACCCTCTCCCCCCAGTGTTTCTCTCTCTCCCCCCAGTTTTTCTCTCTCTCTCCCCCCCAGTGTTTCTCTCTCTCTCTCTCCCACCGGTGTTTCTCTCTCTCTATACCCACAGTGTTTCTCTCTCTCTCTTCCCCCAGTGTTACTCTCTCTCTCTCCCCCCAGTATTTCTCTCTCTCTCCCCCCAGTGTTTCTCTCTCTCTCCCACCAGTGTTTCTCTCACACTCCCCCCAGTGTTTCTCTGTCTCTCCCCCCAGTGTTTCTCTCTCTCTCCCCTCAGTGTTTCTCACTCTCTCCCCCCAGTGTTTATCTCTCTCTCTCCCCTCAGTGTTTCTCACTCTCTCACCACAGTGTTTCTCTCTCTCTCTCCCCCCAGTGTTTCTCTCTCTCTCTCTCCCACCAGTGTTTCTCTCTCTCTCTCTCCCCCCAGTGTTTCTCTCTCTCTCTTCCCCCAGTGTTTCTCTCTCTCCCCCACCCCATGTGATTCTCTCTCTCTCCCCCCAGTGTTTCTCTCTCTCTCTCCCTAGTTTTTCTTTCTCTCTCCCCCCAGTGTTTCTCTCTCTCTCCCCCCAGTGTTTCTCTCTCTCTCTCCCCTCAGTGTTTCTCACTCTCTCCACCCAGTGTTTCTCTCTCTCTCTTCCCAGTGTTTCTCGCTCTCTCCCCCCAGTGTTTCTCTCTCTCCCCCCCACACTGTTTCTCTCTCTCCCCCAGTGTTTCTCTCTCTCTCTCCCCCCAGTGTTTATCTCTCTCTCTCCCCCCAGTGATTCTCTCTCTCCCCCCCCCCTGTGTTTCTCTCTCTCTCCCCCCAGTGTTTCTCTCTCTCTCTCCCCAGTGTTTTTCTCTCCTCCCCCCAGTGTTTCTCTCTCTCTCCCCCCAGTGTTTCTCTGTCTCTCTCTCCCACCAGTGTTTCTCTCTCTCTCTCCCCAGTGTTTCTCTCTCTCTCCCCCCAGTGTTTCTCTCTCTCTCTCTCTCCCCAGTGTTTCTCTCTCTCTCTCTCCCACCAGTGTTTTTCTCTCTCTCTCCCCCCAGTGTTTCTCTCTCTCTCTTCCCCCAGTGTTTCTCTCTCTCTCTCCCCAGTGTTTCTCTCTCTGTCTCCCACCAGTGTTTCTCTCTCTCTCTCCCCAGTGTTTCTCTCTCTCTCCCCCGTGTTTCGCTCACTCACTCCCCCCAGTGTTTCTCACACCCTCTCCCTCCAGTGTTTCTCTCTCTCTCCCCCCAGTTTTTCTCTCTCTCTCCCCCCCAGTCTCTCTCTCTCTCTCTCTCTCCCAGCAGTGTGTCTCTCTCTCTCTACCCCCAGTGTTTCTCCCTCTCTCTTCCCCCAGTGTTACTCTCTCTCTCTCCCCGCAGTATTTCTCTCTCTCTCCCCCCAGTGTTTCTCTCTCTCTCCCCCCAGTGTTTCTCTCTCTCTCCCCCCAGTGTTTCTCTTTCTCTCTCCCCCAAGTGTTTCTCTCTCTCTCTCCCCTCAGTGTTTCTCACTCTCTCCCCCCAGAGTTTCTCTCTATCTCCCCCCAGTGTTTCTCTCTCTCCCCCCCCCCACAGTGTTTCTCTCTCTCCCCCAGTGTTTCTCTCTCTCTCTCACCGCAGTGTTTCTCTATCTCTCTCCCCCCAGTGATTCTCTCTCTCTCTCCCCCCAGTGTTTCTCACTCTCTCCTCCCAGTGTTTCTCTCTCTCTCCCTCCAGTGTTTCTCTCACTCACTCCGCCCAGTGTTTCTCCCAACCTCTCCCCCCAGTGTTTCTCTCTCTCTCTCTCTCACCGGTGTTTCTCTCTCTCTATACCCACAGTGTTTCTATCTCTCTATTCCCCCAGTGTTACTCTCTTTCTCTCCCCCCAGTATTTCTCTCTCTCTCCCCCCAGTGTTTCTCTCTCTCTCCCACCAGTGTTTCTCTCACACTCCCCCCAGTGTTTCTCTCTCTCTCCCCCAGTGTTTCTCTCTCTCTCTCCCCTCAGTGTTTCTCACTCTCTCCCCCCAGTGTTTATCTCTCTCTCTCCCCTCAGTGTTTCTCACTCTCTCCCCCCAGTGTTTCTCTCTCTCTCCCACCAGTGTTTCTCTGTCTCCCCCCAGTGTTTCTCTCTCTCTCCCCCCAGTGTTTCTCTCTCTCTCTCTCCCACCAGTGTTTCTCTCTCTCTCTCCCCCCAGTGTTTCTCTCTCTCTCTTCCCCCAGTGTTTCTTTCTCTCTCCCCCCAGTGTTTCTCTCTCTCTCCCCCCAGTGTTTCTCTCTCTCTCTCCCCAGTGTTTCTCTCTCTCTCTCCCCCCAGTGTTTCTCTCTCTCTCTCTCCCACCAGTGTTTCTCTCTCTCACTCCGCCCAGTGTTTCTCCCACCCTCTCCCCCCAGTGTTTCTCTCTCTCTCCCCCCAGTTTTTCTCTCTCTCTCCCCCCCAGTGTTTCTCTCTCTCTCCCACCGGTGTTTCTCTCTCTCTATACCCACAGTGTTTCTCTCTCTCTCCCCTCAGTGTTTCTCACTCTCTCCCCCCAGTGTTTATCTCGCTCTCTCCCCTCAGTGTTTCTCACTCTCTCACCACAGTGTTTCTCTCTCTCTCTCCCCCCAGTGTTTCTCTCTCTCTCTCTCCCACCAGTGTTTCTCTCTCTCTCTCTCCCCCCAGTGTTTCTCTCTCTCTCTTCCCCAGTGTTTCTCTCTCTCCCCCACCCCATGTGATTCTCTCTCTCTCCCCCCAGTGTTTCTCTCTCTCTCTCCCTAGTTTTTCTTTCTCTCTCCCCCCAGTGTTTCTCTCTCTCTCCCCCCAGTGTTTCTCTCTCTCTCTCCCCTCAGTGTTTCTCACTCTCTCCACCCAGTGTTTCTCTCTCTCTCTTCCCAGTGTTTCTCGCTCTCTCCCCCCAGTGTTTCTCTCTCTCCCCCCCACACTGTTTCTCTCTCTCCCCCAGTGTTTCTCTCTCTCTCTCCCCCCAGTGTTTATCTCTCTCTCTCCCCCCAGTGATTCTCTCTCTCCCCCCCCCTGTGTTTCTCTCTCTCTCCCCCCAGTGTTTCTCTCTCTCTCTCCCCAGTGTTTTTCTCTCCTCCCCCCAGTGTTTCTCTCTCTCTCCCCCCAGTGTTTCTCTGTCTCTCTCTCCCACCAGTGTTTCTCTCTCTCTCTCCCCAGTGTTTCTCTCTCTCTCCCCCCAGTGTTTCTCTCTCTCTCTCTCTCCCCAGTGTTTCTCTCTCTCTCTCTCCCACCAGTGTTTCTCTCTCTCTCTCCCCCCAGTGTTTCTCTCTCTCTCTTCCCCCAGTGTTTCTCTCTCTCTCTCCCCAGTGTTTCTCTCTCTGTCTCCCACCAGTGTTTCTCTCTCTCTCTCCCCAGTGTTTCTCTCTCTCTCCCCCGTGTTTCGCTCACTCACTCCCCCCAGTGTTTCTCACACCCTCTCCCTCCAGTGTTTCTCTCTCTCTCCCCCCAGTTTTTCTCTCTCTCTCCCCCCCAGTCTCTCTCTCTCTCTCTCTCTCCCAGCAGTGTGTCTCTCTCTCTCTACCCCCAGTGTTTCTCCCTCTCTCTTCCCCCAGTGTTACTCTCTCTCTCTCCCCGCAGTATTTCTCTCTCTCTCCCCCCAGTGTTTCTCTCTCTCTCCCCCCAGTGTTTCTCTCTCTCTCCCCCCAGTGTTTCTCTTTCTCTCTCCCCCAAGTGTTTCTCTCTCTCTCTCCCCTCAGTGTTTCTCACTCTCTCCCCCCAGAGTTTCTCTCTATCTCCCCCCAGTGTTTCTCTCTCTCCCCCCCCCACAGTGTTTCTCTCTCTCCCCCAGTGTTTCTCTCTCTCTCTCACCGCAGTGTTTCTCTATCTCTCTCCCCCCAGTGATTCTCTCTCTCTCTCCCCTCAGTGTTTCTCACTCTCTCCCCCCAGTGTTTATCTCGCTCTCTCCCCTCAGTGTTTCTCACTCTCTCACCACAGTGTTTCTCTCTCTCTCTCCCCCCAGTGTTTCTCTCTCTCTCTCTCCCACCAGTGTTTCTCTCTCTCTCTCTCCCCCCAGTGTTTCTCTCTCTCTCTTCCCCCAGTGTTTCTCTCTCTCCCCCACCCCATGTGATTCTCTCTCTCTCCCCCCAGTGTTTCTCTCTCTCTCTCCCTAGTTTTTCTTTCTCTCTCCCCCCAGTGTTTCTCTCTCTCTCCCCCCAGTGTTTCTCTCTCTCTCTCCCCTCAGTGTTTCTCACTCTCTCCACCCAGTGTTTCTCTCTCTCTCTTCCCAGTGTTTCTCGCTCTCTCCCCCCAGTGTTTCTCTCTCTCCCCCCCACACTGTTTCTCTCTCTCCCCCAGTGTTTCTCTCTCTCTCTCCCCCCAGTGTTTATCTCTCTCTCTCCCCCCAGTGATTCTCTCTCTCCCCCCCCCTGTGTTTCTCTCTCTCTCCCCCCAGTGTTTCTCTCTCTCTCTCCCCAGTGTTTTTCTCTCCTCCCCCCAGTGTTTCTCTCTCTCTCCCCCCAGTGTTTCTCTGTCTCTCTCTCCCACCAGTGTTTCTCTCTCTCTCTCCCCAGTGTTTCTCTCTCTCTCCCCCCAGTGTTTCTCTCTCTCTCTCTCTCCCCAGTGTTTCTCTCTCTCTCTCTCCCACCAGTGTTTCTCTCTCTCTCTCCCCCCAGTGTTTCTCTCTCTCTCTTCCCCCAGTGTTTCTCTCTCTCTCTCCCCAGTGTTTCTCTCTCTGTCTCCCACCAGTGTTTCTCTCTCTCTCTCCCCAGTGTTTCTCTCTCTCTCCCCCGTGTTTCGCTCACTCACTCCCCCCAGTGTTTCTCACACCCTCTCCCTCCAGTGTTTCTCTCTCTCTCCCCCCAGTTTTTCTCTCTCTCTCCCCCCCAGTCTCTCTCTCTCTCTCTCTCTCCCAGCAGTGTGTCTCTCTCTCTCTACCCCCAGTGTTTCTCCCTCTCTCTTCCCCCAGTGTTACTCTCTCTCTCTCCCCGCAGTATTTCTCTCTCTCTCCCCCCAGTGTTTCTCTCTCTCTCCCCCCAGTGTTTCTCTCTCTCTCCCCCCAGTGTTTCTCTTTCTCTCTCCCCCAAGTGTTTCTCTCTCTCTCTCCCCTCAGTGTTTCTCACTCTCTCCCCCCAGAGTTTCTCTCTATCTCCCCCCAGTGTTTCTCTCTCTCCCCCCCCCACAGTGTTTCTCTCTCTCCCCCAGTGTTTCTCTCTCTCTCTCACCGCAGTGTTTCTCTATCTCTCTCCCCCCAGTGATTCTCTCTCTCTCTCCCCCCAGTGTTTCTCACTCTCTCCTCCCAGTGTTTCTCTCTCTCTCCCTCCAGTGTTTCTCTCACTCACTCCGCCCAGTGTTTCTCCCAACCTCTCCCCCCAGTGTTTCTCTCTCTCTCTCTCTCACCGGTGTTTCTCTCTCTCTATACCCACAGTGTTTCTATCTCTCTATTCCCCCAGTGTTACTCTCTTTCTCTCCCCCCAGTATTTCTCTCTCTCTCCCCCCAGTGTTTCTCTCTCTCTCCCACCAGTGTTTCTCTCACACTCCCCCCAGTGTTTCTCTCTCTCTCCCCCAGTGTTTCTATCTCTCTCTCCCCTCAGTGTTTCTCACTCTCTCCCCCCAGTGTTTATCTCTCTCTCTCCCCTCAGTGTTTCTCACTCTCTCCCCCCAGTGTTTCTCTCTCTCTCCCACCAGTGTTTCTCTGTCTCCCCCCAGTGTTTCTCTCTCTCTCCCCCCAGTGTTTCTCTCTCTCTCTCTCCCACCAGTGTTTCTCTCTCTCTCTCCCCCCAGTGTTTCTCTCTCTCTCTTCCCCCAGTGTTTCTTTCTCTCTCCCCCCAGTGTTTCTCTCTCTCTCCCCCCAGTGTTTCTCTCTCTCTCTCCCCAGTGTTTCTCTCTCTCTCTCCCCCCAGTGTTTCTCTCTCTCTCTCTCCCACCAGTGTTTCTCTCTCTCACTCCGCCCAGTGTTTCTCCCACCCTCTCCCCCCAGTGTTTCTCTCTCTCTCCCCCCAGTTTTTCTCTCTCTCTCCCCCCCAGTGTTTCTCTCTCTCTCCCACCGGTGTTTCTCTCTCTCTATACCCACAGTGTTTCTCTCTCTCTCTTCCCCCAGTGTTACTCTCTCTCTTTCCCCCCAGTATTTCTCTCTCTCTCCCCCCAGTGTTTCTCTCTCTCTCTCACCAGTGTTTCTCTCACACTCCCCCCAGTGTTTCTCTCTCTCTCCCCCCAGTGTTTCTCTCCCTCTCTCCCCTCAGTGTTTCTCACTCTCTCCCCCCAGTGTTTATCTCTCTCTCTCCCCTCAGTGTTTCTCACTCTCTCCCTCCAGTGTTTCTCTCTCTCTCCCACCAGTGTTTCTCTGTCTCCCCCCAGTGTTTCTCTCTCTCTCTCCCCCCAGTGTTTCTCTCTCTCTCTTCCCCCAGTGTTTCTCTCTCACTCCCCCCCACCATGTGATTCTCTCTCTATCCCCCCAGTATTTCTCTCTCTCCCCCCAGTGTTTCTCTCTCTCTCCCACCAGTGTTTCTCTCACACTCCCCCCAGTGTTTCTCTCACACTCCCCCCAGTGTTTCTCTCTCACTCCCCCCAGTGTTTATCTCTCTCTCTCCCCTCAGTGTTTCTCACTCTCTCCCCCCAGTGTTTATCTCTCTCTCTCCCCTCAGTGTTTCTCACTCTCTCCCCCCAGTGATTCTTTCTCTCTCCCCCCAGTGTTTCTCTCTCTCTCCCCCCAGTGTTTCTCTCTCTCTCTCCCCTCAGTGTTTCTCACTCTCTCCCCCCAGTGTTTCTCTCTCTCTCCCCCCAGTGTTTCTCTCTCTCTCTCCCCAGTGTTTCTCTCTCTCTCCCCCCATTGTTTCTCTCTCTCTCCCCCCAGTGTTTCTCTCTCTCTCTCTCCCACCAGTGTTTCTCTCTCTCTCTCCCCAGTGTTTCTCTCTCTCTCCTCCCAGTGTTTCTCTCTCTCTCTCCCCCCAGTGTTTCTCTCTCTCTCTCTCCCACCAGTGTTTCTCTCTCTCTCTCTCCCCCCAGTGTTTCTCTCTCTCTCTTCCCCCAGTATTTCTCTCTCTCTCCCCCCAGTGTTTCTCTCTCTCTCTCCCACCAGTGTTTCTCTCTCTCTCCCCAGTGTTTCTCTCTCTCTCCCCCCAGTGTTTCTCTCTCTCTCTCCCCCCAGTGTTTCTCTCTCTCTCCCTTCAGTGTTTCGCACTCTCTCCCCCCATTGTTTCTCTCTCTCTCCCTCCAGTGTTTCTCTCACTCACTCCGCCCAGTCTTTCTCCCACCCTCTCCCCCCAGTGTTTCTCTCTCTCCCCCCAGTTTTTCTCTCTCTCTCCCCCCCAGTGTTTCTCTCTCTCTCTCTCCCACCGGTGTTTCTCTCTCTCTATACCCACAGTGTTTCTCTCTCTCTCTTCCCCCAGTGTTACTCTCTCTCTCTCCCCCCAGTATTTCTCTCTCTCTCCCCCCAGTGTTTCTCTCTCTCTCCCACCAGTGTTTCTCTCACACTCCCCCCAGTGTTTCTCTGTCTCTCCCCCCAGTGTTTCTCTCTCTCTCCCCTCAGTGTTTCTCACTCTCTCCCCCCAGTGTTTATCTCTCTCTCTCCCCTCAGTGTTTCTCACTCTCTCACCACAGTGTTTCTCTCTCTCTCCCCCCAGTGTTTCTCTCTCTCTCTCTCCCACCAGTGTTTCTCTCTCTCTCTCTCCCCCCAGTGTTTCTCTCTCTCTCTTCCCCCAGTGTTTCTCTCTCTCCCCCACCCCATGTGATTCTCTCTCTCTCCCCCCAGTGTTTCTCTCTCTCTCTCCCTAGTTTTTCTTTCTCTCTCCCCCCAGTGTTTCTCTCTCTCTCCCCCCAGTGTTTCTCTCTCTCTCTCCCCTCAGTGTTTCTCACTCTCTCCCCCCAGTGTTTCTCTCTCTCTCTCCCCAGTGTTTCTCGCTCTCTCCCCCCAGTGTTTCTCTCTCTCCCCCCCACACTGTTTCTCTCTCTCCCCCAGTGTTTCTCTCTCTCTCTCCCCCCAGTGTTTATCTCTCTCTCTCCCCCCAGTGATTCTCTCTCTCCCCCCCCCAGTGTTTCTCTCTCTCTCCCCCCAGTGTTTCTCTCTCTCTCTCCCCAGTGTTTTTCTCTCCTCCCCCCAGTGTTTCTCTCTCTCTCCCCCCAGTGTTTCTCTCTCTCTCTCTCCCACCAGTGTTTCTCTCTCTCTCTCCCCAGTGTTTCTCTCTCTCTCCCCCCAGTGTTTCTCTCTCTCTCTCTCTCCCCAGTGTTTCTCTCTCTCTCTCTCCAACCAGTGTTTCTCTCTCTCTCTCCCCCCAGTGTTTCTCTCTCTCTCTTCCCCCAGTGTTTCTCTCTCTCTCTCCCCAGTGTTTCTCTCTCTGTCTCCCACCAGTGTTTCTCTCTCTCTCTCTCCCACCAGTGTTTCTCTCTCTCACTCCGCCCAGTGTTTCTCCCACCCTCTCCCCCCAGTGTTTCTCTCTCTCTCCCCCCAGTTTTTCTCTCTCTCTCCCCCCCAGTGTTTCTCTCTCTCTCCCACCGGTGTTTCTCTCTCTCTATACCCACAGTGTTTCTCTCTCTCTCTTCCCCCAGTGTTACTCTCTCTCTTTCCCCCCAGTATTTCTCTCTCTCTCCCCCCAGTGTTTCTCTCTCTCTCTCACCAGTGTTTCTCTCACACTCCCCCCAGTGTTTCTCTCTCTCTCCCCCCAGTGTTTCTCTCCCTCTCTCCCCTCAGTGTTTCTCACTCTCTCCCCCCAGTGTTTATCTCTCTCTCTCCCCTCAGTGTTTCTCACTCTCTCCCACCAGTGTTTCTCTGTCTCCCCCCAGTGTTTCTCTCTCTCTCTCCCCCCAGTGTTTCTCTCTCTCTCTTCCCCCAGTGTTTCTCTCTCACTCCCCCCCACCATGTGATTCTCTCTCTATCCCCCCAGTATTTCTCTCTCTCCCCCCAGTGTTTCTCTCTCTCTCCCACCAGTGTTTCTCTCACACTCCCCCCAGTGTTTCTCTCACACTCCCCCCAGTGTTTCTCTCTCACTCCCCCCAGTGTTTATCTCTCTCTCTCCCCTCAGTGTTTCTCACTCTCTCCCCCCAGTGTTTATCTCTCTCTCTCCCCTCAGTGTTTCTCACTCTCTCCCCCCAGTGATTCTTTCTCTCTCCCCCCAGTGTTTCTCTCTCTCTCCCCCCAGTGTTTCTCTCTCTCTCTCCCCTCAGTGTTTCTCACTCTCTCCCCCCAGTGTTTCTCTCTCTCTCCCCCCAGTGTTTCTCTCTCTCTCTCCCCAGTGTTTCTCTCTCTCTCCCCCCATTGTTTCTCTCTCTCTCCCCCCAGTGTTTCTCTCTCTCTCTCTCCCACCAGTGTTTCTCTCTCTCTCTCCCCAGTGTTTCTCTCTCTCTCCCCCCAGTGTTTCTCTCTCTCTCTCCCCCCAGTGTTTCTCTCTCTCTCTCTCCCACCAGTGTTTCTCTCTCTCTCTCTCCCCCCAGTGTTTCTCTCTCTCTCTTCCCCCAGTATTTCTCTCTCTCTCCCCCCAGTGTTTCTCTCTCTCTCTCCCACCAGTGTTTCTCTCTCTCTCCCCAGTGTTTCTCTCTCTCTCCCCCCAGTGTTTCTCTCTCTCTCTCCCCCCAGTGTTTCTCTCTCTCTCCCTTCAGTGTTTCGCACTCTCTCCCCCCATTGTTTCTCTCTCTCTCCCTCCAGTGTTTCTCTCACTCACTCCGCCCAGTCTTTCTCCCACCCTCTCCCCCCAGTGTTTCTCTCTCTCCCCCCAGTTTTTCTCTCTCTCTCCCCCCCAGTGTTTCTCTCTCTCTCTCTCCCACCGGTGTTTCTCTCTCTCTATACCCACAGTGTTTCTCTCTCTCTCTTCCCCCAGTGTTACTCTCTCTCTCTCCCCCCAGTATTTCTCTCTCTCTCCCCCCAGTGTTTCTCTCTCTCTCCCACCAGTGTTTCTCTCACACTCCCCCCAGTGTTTCTCTGTCTCTCCCCCCAGTGTTTCTCTCTCTCTCCCCTCAGTGTTTCTCACTCTCTCCCCCCAGTGTTTATCTCTCTCTCTCCCCTCAGTGTTTCTCACTCTCTCACCACAGTGTTTCTCTCTCTCTCCCCCCAGTGTTTCTCTCTCTCTCTCTCCCACCAGTGTTTCTCTCTCTCTCTCTCCCCCCAGTGTTTCTCTCTCTCTCTTCCCCCAGTGTTTCTCTCTCTCCCCCACCCCATGTGATTCTCTCTCTCTCCCCCCAGTGTTTCTCTCTCTCTCTCCCTAGTTTTTCTTTCTCTCTCCCCCCAGTGTTTCTCTCTCTCTCCCCCCAGTGTTTCTCTCTCTCTCTCCCCTCAGTGTTTCTCACTCTCTCCCCCCAGTGTTTCTCTCTCTCTCTCCCCAGTGTTTCTCGCTCTCTCCCCCCAGTGTTTCTCTCTCTCCCCCCCACACTGTTTCTCTCTCTCCCCCAGTGTTTCTCTCTCTCTCTCCCCCCAGTGTTTATCTCTCTCTCTCCCCCCAGTGATTCTCTCTCTCCCCCCCCCAGTGTTTCTCTCTCTCTCCCCCCAGTGTTTCTCTCTCTCTCTCCCCAGTGTTTTTCTCTCCTCCCCCCAGTGTTTCTCTCTCTCTCCCCCCAGTGTTTCTCTCTCTCTCTCTCCCACCAGTGTTTCTCTCTCTCTCTCCCCAGTGTTTCTCTCTCTCTCCCCCCAGTGTTTCTCTCTCTCTCTCTCTCCCCAGTGTTTCTCTCTCTCTCTCTCCAACCAGTGTTTCTCTCTCTCTCTCCCCCCAGTGTTTCTCTCTCTCTCTTCCCCCAGTGTTTCTCTCTCTCTCTCCCCAGTGTTTCTCTCTCTGTCTCCCACCAGTGTTTCTCTCTCTCTCTCCCCAGTGTTTCTCTCTCTCTCCCCCGTGTTTCGCTCACTCACTCCCCCCAGTGTTTCTCACACCCTCTCCCTCCAGTGTTTCTCTCTCTCTCCCCCCAGTTTTTCTCTCTCTCTCCCCCCCAGTCTCTCTCTCTCTCTCTCTCTCCCAGCAGTGTGTCTCTCTCTCTCTACCCCCAGTGTTTCTCCCTCTCTCTTCCCCCAGTGTTGCTCTCTCTCTCTCCCCGCAGTATTTCTCTCTCTCTCCCCCCAGTGTTTCTCTCTCTCTCCCCCCAGTGTTTCTCTCTCTCTCCCCCCAGTGTTTCTCTTTCTCTCTCCCCCAAGTGTTTCTCTCTCTCTCTCCCCTCAGTGTTTCTCACTCTCTCCCCCCAGAGTTTCTCTCTATCTCCCCCCAGTGTTTCTCTCTCTCCCCCCCCCCCCCCCACAGTGTTTCTCTCTCTCCCCCAGTGTTTCTCTCTCTCTCTCACCGCAGTGTTTCTCTATCTCTCTCCCCCCAGTGATTCTCTCTCTCTCTCCCCCCAGTGTTTCTCACTCTCTCCTCCCAGTGTTTCTCTCTCTCTCCCTCCAGTGTTTCTCTCACTCACTCCGCCCAGTGTTTCTCCCAACCTCTCCCCCCAGTGTTTCTCTCTCTCTCTCTCTCACCGGTGTTTCTCTCTCTCTATACCCACAGTGTTTCTCTCTCTCTCTTCCCCCAGTGTTACTCTCTTTCTCTCCCCCCAGTATTTCTCTCTCTCTCCCTCCAGTGTTTCTCTCTCTCTCCCACCAGTGTTTCTCTCACACTCCCCCCAGTGTTTCTCTCTCTCTCCCCCAGTGTTTCTCTCTCTCTCTCCCCTCAGTGTTTCTCACTCTCTCCCCCCAGTGTTTATCTCTCTCTCTCCCCTCAGTGTTTCTCACTCTCTCCCCCCAGTGTTTCTCTCTCTCTCCCACCAGTGTTTCTCTGTCTCCCCCCAGTGTTTCTCTCTCTCTCCCCCCAGTGTTTCTCTCTCTCTCTCTCCCACCAGTGTTTCTCTCTCTCTCTCCCCCCAGTGTTTCTCTCTCTCTCTTCCCCCAGTGTTTCTTTCTCTCTCCCCCCAGTGTTTCTCTCTCTCTCCCCCCAGTGTTTCTCTCTCTCTCTCCCCTCAGTGTTTCTCACTCTCTCCCCCCAGTGTTTCTCTCTCTCTCTCCCCAGTGTTTCTCTCTCTCTCCCCCCAGTGTTTCTCTCTCTCCCCCCCACACTGTTTCTCTCTCTCCCCCAGTGTTTCTCTCTCTCTCCCACCAGTGTTTCTCTCACACTCCCCCCAGTGTTTCTCTCTCTCTCCCCTCAGTGTTTCTCACTCTCTCCCCCCAGTGTTTCTCTCTCTCTCTACCAAGTGTTTCTCTCTCTCTCGCCCCAGTGTTTCTCTCTCTCCCCCCCCACACTGTTTCTCTCTCTCCCCCAGTGTTTCTCTCTCTCTCTCTCCCCCCAGTGTTTATCTCTCTCTCTCCCCCCAGTGATTCTCTCTCTCTCCCCCCCCCAGTGTTTCTCTCTCTCTCCCCCCAGTGTTTCTCTCTCTCTCTCCCCAGTGTTTCTCTCTCTCTCCCCCCAGTGTTTCTCTCTCTCTCCCCCCAGTGTTTCTCTCTCTCTCTCTCCCACCAGTGTTTCTCTCTCTCTCCCCCCAGTGTTTCTCTCTCTCTCCCCCCAGTGTTTCTCTCTCTCTCTCCCCTCAGTGTTTCTCACTCTCTCCCCCAGTGTTTTTCTCTCTCTCTCCCCAGTGTTTCGCTCTCTCTCCCCCCAGTGTTTCTCTCTCTCCCCCCCACACTGTTTCTCTCTCTCCCCCAGTGTTTCTCTCTCGCGCTCCCCCCAGTGTTTATCTCTCTCTCTCCCCCCATTGATTCTCTCTCTCCCCCCCCCAGTGTTTCTCTCCCTCTCCCCCCAGTGTTTCTCTCTCTCTCCCCCCAGTGTTTCTCTCTCTCTCTCTCCCACCAGTGTTTCTCTCTCTCTCTCCCCAGTGTTTCTCTCTCTCTCCCCCCAGTGTTTCTCTCTCTCCCTCCCCCCAGTGTTTCTCTCTCTCTCTCCCCTCAGTGTTTCTCACTCTCTCCCCCCAGTGTTTCTCTCTCTCTCTCCCCAGTGTTTCTCTCTCTCTCGCCCCAGTGTTTCTCTCTCTCCCCCCCACACTGTTTCTCTCTCTCCCCCAGTGTTTCTCTCTCTCTCTCCCCCCAGTGTTTATCTCTCTCTCTCCCCCCAGTGATTCTCTCTCTCTCCCCCCCCAGTGTTTCTCTCTCTCTCCCCCCAGTGTTTCTCTCTCTCTCTCCCCAGTGTTTCTCTCTCTCTCCCCCCAGTGTTTCTCTCTCTCTCCCCCCAGTGTTTCTCTCTCTCTCTCTCCCTCCAGTGTTTCTCTCTCTCTCTCCCCAGTGTTTCTCTCTCTCTCCCCCCAGTGTTTCTCTCTCTCTCTCCCCCCAGTGTTTCTCTCTCTCTCTCTCCCACCAGTGTTTCTCTCTCTCTCTCCCCCCAGTGTTTCTCTCTCTCTCTTCCCCCAGTGTTTCTCTCTCTCTCTCCCCAGTGTTTCTCTCTCTGTCTCCCACCAGTGTTTCTCTCTCTCTCTCCCCAGTGTTTCTCTCTCTCTCCCCCGTGTTTCGCTCACTCACTCCCCCCAGTGTTTCTCACACCCTCTCCCTTCAGTGTTTCTCTCTCTCTCCCCCCAGTTTTTCTCTCTCTCTCCCCCCCAGTCTCTCTCTCTCTCTCTCTCCCACCAGTGTGTCTCTCTCTCTCTACCCCCAGTGTTTCTCCCTCTCTCTTCCCCCAGTGTTACTCTCTCTCTCTCCCCCCAGTATTTCTCTCTCTCTCCCCCCAGTGTTTCTCTCTCTCTCCCCCCAGTGTTTCTCTCTCTCTCCCCCCAGTGTTTCTCTTTCTCTCTCCCCCAAATGTTTCTCTCTCTCTCTCCCCTCAGTGTTTCTCACTCTCTCCCCCCAGAGTTTCTCTCTATCTCCCCCCAGTGTTTCTCTCTCTCCCCCCCGCACAGTGTTTCTCTCTCTCCCCCAGTGTTTCTCTCTCTCTCTCACCGCAGTGTTTCTCTCTCTCTCTCCCCCCAGTGATTCTCTCTCTCTCTCCCCCCAGTGTTTCTCACTCTCCCCCCCCCAGTGTTTCTCTCTCTCTCCCTCCAGTGTTTCTCTCACTCACTCCGCCCAGTGTTTCTCCCACCCTCTCCCCCCAGTGTTTCTCTCTCTCTCCCCCCAGTTTTTCTCTCTCTCTCCCCCCAGTGTTTCTCTCTCTCTCCCCCCAGTGTTTCTCTCTCTCTCCCCCCAGTGTTTCTCTCTCTCTCTCTCCCACCAGTGTTTCTCTCTCTCTCTCCCCAGTGTTTCTCTCTCTCTCCCCCCAGTGTTTCTCTCTCTCCCTCCCCCCAGTGTTTATCTCTCTCTCTCCTCTCAGTGTTTCTCACTCTCTCCCCCCAGTGTTTCTCTCTCTCTCTCCCCAGTGTTTCTCTCTCTCTCGCCCCAGTGTTTCTCTCTCTCCCCCCCACACTGTTTCTCTCTCTCCCCCAGTGTTTCTCTCTCTCTCTCCCCCCAGTGTTTCTCTCTCTCTCCCCCCAGTGTTTCTCTCTCTCTCTCTCCCTCCAGTGTTTCTCTCTCTCTCTCCCCAGTGTTTCTCTCTCTCTCCCCCCAGTGTTTCTCTCTCTCTCTCCCCCCAGTGTTTCTCTCTCTCTCTCTCCCACCAGTGTTTCTCTCTCTCTCTCCCCCCAGTGTTTCTCTCTCTCTCTTCCCCCAGTGTTTCTCTCTCTCTCTCCCCAGTGTTTCTCTCTCTGTCTCCCACCAGTGTTTCTCTCTCTCTCTCCCCAGTGTTTCTCTCTCTCTCCCCCGTGTTTCGCTCACTCACTCCCCCCAGTGTTTCTCACACCCTCTCCCTTCAGTGTTTCTCTCTCTCTCCCCCCAGTTTTTCTCTCTCTCTCCCCCCCAGTCTCTCTCTCTCTCTCTCTCCCACCAGTGTGTCTCTCTCTCTCTACCCCCAGTGTTTCTCCCTCTCTCTTCCCCCAGTGTTACTCTCTCTCTCTCCCCCCAGTATTTCTCTCTCTCTCCCCCCAGTGTTTCTCTCTCTCTCCCCCCAGTGTTTCTCTCTCTCTCCCCCCAGTGTTTCTCTTTCTCTCTCCCCCAAATGTTTCTCTCTCTCTCTCCCCTCAGTGTTTCTCACTCTCTCCCCCCAGAGTTTCTCTCTATCTCCCCCCAGTGTTTCTCTCTCTCCCCCCCGCACAGTGTTTCTCTCTCTCCCCCAGTGTTTCTCTCTCTCTCTCACCGCAGTGTTTCTCTCTCTCTCTCCCCCCAGTGATTCTCTCTCTCTCTCCCCCCAGTGTTTCTCACTCTCCCCCCCCCAGTGTTTCTCTCTCTCTCCCTCCAGTGTTTCTCTCACTCACTCCGCCCAGTGTTTCTCCCACCCTCTCCCCCCAGTGTTTCTCTCTCTCTCCCCCCAGTTTTTCTCTCTCTCTCCCCCCAGTGTTTCTCTCTCTCTCCCCCCAGTGTTTCTCTCTCTCTCCCCCCAGTGTTTCTCTCTCTCTCTCTCCCACCAGTGTTTCTCTCTCTCTCTCCCCAGTGTTTCTCTCTCTCTCCCCCCAGTGTTTCTCTCTCTCCCTCCCCCCAGTGTTTATCTCTCTCTCTCCTCTCAGTGTTTCTCACTCTCTCCCCCCAGTGTTTCTCTCTCTCTCTCCCCAGTGTTTCTCTCTCTCTCGCCCCAGTGTTTCTCTCTCTCCCCCCCACACTGTTTCTCTCTCTCCCCCAGTGTTTCTCTCTCTCTCTCCCCCCAGTGTTTATCTCTCTCTCTCCCCCCAGTGATTCTCTCTCTCTCTCCCCCCCCCAGTGTTTCTCTCTCTCTCCCCCCAGTGTTTCTCTCCCTCTCTCCCCAGTGTTTCTCTCTCTCTCCCCCCAGTGTTTCTCTCTCTCTCCCCCCAGTGTTTCTCTCTCTCTCTCTCCCACCAGTGTTTCTCTCTCTCTCTCCCCAGTGTTTCTCTCTCTCTCCCCCCAGTGTTTCTCTCTCTCTCTCCCCCCAGTGTTTCTCTCTCTCTCTCTCCCACCAGTGTTTCTCTCTCTCTCTCCCCCCAGTGTTTCTCTCTCTCTCTTCCCCCAGTGTTTCTCTCTCTCTCTCCCCAGTGTTTCTCTCTCTGTCTCCCACCAGTGTTTCTCTCTCTCTCTCCCCAGTGTTTCTCTCTCTCCCCCCCACACTGTTTCTCTCTCTCCCCCAGTGTTTCTCTCTCTCTCTCCCCCCAGTGTTTATCTCTCTCTCTCCCCCCAGTGATTCTCTCTCTCTCTCCCCCCCCCAGTGTTTCTCTCTCTCTCCCCCCAGTGTTTCTCTCTCTCTCTCCCCAGTGTTTCTCTCTCTCTCCCCCCAGTGTTTCTCTCTCTCTCCCCCCAGTGTCTCTCTCTCTCTCTCCCACCAGTGTTTCTCTCTCTCTCTCCCCAGTGTTTCTCTCTCTCTCCCCCCAGTTTTACTCTCTCTCTCCCCCCCAGTCTCTCTCTCTCTCTCTTTCCCACCAGTGTGTGTCTCTCTCTCTACCCCCAGTGTTTCTCCCTCTCTCTTCCCCCAGTGTTACTCTCTCTCTCTCCCCCCAGTATTTCTCTCTCTCTCCCCCCAGTGTTTCTCTCTCTCTCCCCCCAGTGTTTCTCTCTCTCTCCCCCCAGTGTTTCTCTTTCTCTCTCCCCCAAATGTTTCTCTCTCTCTCTCCCCTCAGTGTTTCTCACTCTCTCCCCCCAGAGTTTCTCTCTATCTCCCCCCAGTGTTTCTCTCTCTCCCCCCCGCACAGTGTTTCTCTCTCTCCCCCAGTGTTTCTCTCTCTCTCTCACCGCAGTGTTTCTCTCTCTCTCTCCCCCCAGTGATTCTCTCTCTCTCTCTCCCCCCAGTGTTTCTCACTCTCTCCCCCCAGTGTTTCTCTCTCTCTCCCTCCAGTGTTTCTCTCACTCACTCCGCCCAGTGTTTCTCCCACCCTCTCCCCCCAGTGTTTCTCTCTCTCTCCCCCCAGTTTTTCTCTCTCTCTCCCACCAGTGTTTCTCTCACACTCCCCCCAGTGTTTCTCTCTCTCTCCCCCCAGTGTTTCTCTCTCTCTCTCCCCTCAGTGTTTCTCACTCTCTCCCCCCAGTGTTTATCTCTCTCTCTCCCCTCAGTGTTTCTCACTCTCTCCCCCCAGTGTTTCTCTCTCTCTCCCACCAGTGTTTCTCTGTCTCCCCCCAGTGTTTCTCTCTCTCTCCCCCCAGTGTTTGTCTCTCTCTCTCTCCCACCAGTGTTTCTCTCTCTCTCTCCCCCCAGTGTTTCTCTCTCTCTTCCCCCAGTGTTTCTCTCTCTCTCCCCCCCCCCCATGTGATTCTCTCTCTCTCCCCCCAGTGTTTCTCTCTCTCTCTCCCTAGTTTTTCTTTCTCTCTCCCCCCAGTGTTTTTCTCTCTCTCTCCCCCCAGTGTTTCTCTCTCTCTCTCCCCTCAGTGTTTCTCACTCTCTCCCCCCAGTGTTTCTCTCTCTCTCTCCCCAGTGTTTCTCTCTCTCTCCCCCCAGTGTTTCTCTGTCTCCCCCCCACACTGTTTCTCTCTCTCCCCCAGTGTTTCTCTATCTCTCTCCCCCCAGTGTTTATCTCTCTCTCCCCCCATTGATTCTCTCTCCCCCCCCAGTGTTTCTCTCTCTCTCCCCCCAGTGTTTCTCTCTCTCTCCCCCCAGTGTTTCTCTCTCTCTCTCCCCTCAGTGTTTCTCACTCTCTCCCCCCAGTGTTTATCTCTCTCTCCCACCAGTGTTTCTCTGTCTCCCCCCAGTTTTTCTCTCTCTCTCCCCCCAGTGTTTCTCTCCCTCTCTCTCCCACCAGTGTTTCTCTCTCTCTCTCCCCCCAGTGTTTCTCTCTCTCTCTTCCCCCAGTGTTTCTCTCTCTCCCCCCATGTGATTCTCTCTCTCTCCCCCCAGTGTTTCTCTCTCTCTCTCCCTAGTTTTTCTTTCTCTCTCCCCCCAGTGTTTCTCTCTCTCTCCCCCCAGTGTTTCTCTCTCTCTCTCCCCTCAGTGTTTCTCACTCTCTCCCCCCAGTGTTTCTCTCTCTCTCCCCAGTGTTTCTCTCTCTCTCCCCCCAGTGTTTCTCTCTCTCCCCCCCACACTGTTTCTCTCTCTCCCCCAGTGTTTCTCTCTCTCTCTCCCCCCAGTGTTTCTCTCTCTCTCCCCCCAGTGTTTCTCTCTCTCTCCCCCCAGTGTTTCTCTCTCTCCCCGCAGTGTTTCTCTCTCTCTCTCTGCCACCAGTGTTTCTCTCTCTCTCTCCCCAGTGTTTCTCTCTCTCTCTCCCCAGTGTTTCTCTCTCTCCCCCCCACACTGTTTCTCTCTCTCCCCCAGTGTTTCTCTCTCTCTCTCCCCCCAGTGTTTATCTCTCTCTCTCCCCCCAGTGATTCTCTCTCTCTCCCCCCCCCAGTGTTTCTCTCTCTCTCCCCCCAGTGATTCTCTCTCTCTCTCCCCAGTGTTTTTCTCTCTCTCCCCCCAGTGTTTCTCTCTCTCTCCCCCCAGTGTTTCTCTCTCTCTCTCTCCCACCAGTGTTTCTCTCTCTCTCTCCCCAGTGTTTCTCTCTCTCTCCCCCCAGTGTTTCTCTCTCTCTCTCCCCCCAGTGTTTCTCTCTCTCTCTCCCCCACCAGTGTTTCTCTCTCTCTCTCCCCCCAGTGTTTCTCTCTCTCTCTCTTCCCCCAGTGTTTCTCTCTCTCTCTCCCCAGTGTTTCTCTCTCTGTCTCCCACCAGTGTTTCTCTCTCTCTCTCCCCAGTGTTTCTCTCTCTCTCCCCCGTGTTTCGCTCACTCACTCCCCCAGTGTTTCTCACACCCTCTCCCTCCAGTGTTTCTCTGTCTCTCCCCCCAGTTTTTCTCTCTCTCTCCCCCCCAGTCTCTCTCTCTCTCTCTCTCCCACCAGTGTGTGTCTCTCTCTCTACCCCCAATGTTTCTCCCTCTCTCTTCCCCCAGTGTTACTCTCTCTCTCTCCCCGCAGTATTTCTCTCTCTCTCCCCCCAGTGTTTCTCTCTCTCTCCCCCCAGTGTTTCTCTCTCTCTCCCCCCAGTGTTTCTCTTTCTCTCTCCCCCAAGTGTTTCTCTCTCTCTCTCCCCTCAGTGTTTCTCACTCTATCCCCCCAGAGTTTCTCTCTATCTCCCCCCAGTGTTTCTCTCTCTCCCCCCCCCACAGTGTTTCTCTCTCTCCCCCAGTGTTTCTCTCTCTCTCTCACCGCAGTGTTTGTCTCTCTCTCTCCCCCCAGTGATTCTCTCTCTCTCTCCCCCCAGTGTTTCTCACTCTCTCCCCCCAGTGTTTCTCTCTCTCTCCCTCCAGTGTTTCTCTCACTCACTCCGCCCAGTGTTTCTCCCACCCTCTCCCCCCAGTGTTTCTCTCTCTCTCTCCCCCCAGTTTTTCTAACTCCCTCCCCCCCAGTGTTTCTCTCTCTCTCTCTCCCACCGGTGTTTCTCTCTCTCTATACCCACAGTGTTTCTCTCTCTCTCTTCCCCCAGTGTTACTCTCTTTCTCTCCCCCCAGTATTTCTCTCTCTCTCCCCCCAGTGTTTCTCTCTCTCTCCCACCAGTGTTTCTCTCACACTCCCCCCAGTGTTTCTCTCTCTCTCCCCCCAGTGTTTCTCTCTCTCTCCCCCCTCAGTGTTTCTCACACTCTCCCCCCAGTGTTTATCTCTCTCTCTCCCCTCAGTGTTTCTCACTCTCTCCCCCCAGTGTTTCTCTCTCTCTCCCACCAGTGTTTCTCTGTCTCCCCCCAGTGTTTCTCTCTCTCTCCCCCCAGTGTTTCTCTCTCTCTCTCTCCCCCCAGTGTTTCTCTCTCTCTCTTCCCCCAGTGTTTCTCTCTCTCTCCCCCCCATGTGATTCTCTCTCTCTCCCCCCAGTGTTTCTCTCTCTCTCTCCCTAGTTTTTCTTTCTCTCTCCCCCCAGTGTTTCTCTCTCTCTCCCCCAGTGTTTCTCTCTCTCTCTCCCCTCAGTGTTTCTCACTCTCTCCCCCCAGTGTTTCTCTCTCTCTCCCCAGTGTTTCTCTCTCTCTCCCCCCAGTGTTTCTCTCTCTCTCTCTCCCACCAGTGTTTCTCTCTCTCCCTCCCCAGTGTTTCTCTCTCTCTCCCCCCAGTGTTTCTCTCTCTCCCTCCCCCCAGTGTTTCTCTCTCTCTCTCCCCTCAGTGTTTCTCACTCTCTCCCCCCAGTGTTTCTCTCTCTCTCTCCCCAGTGTTTCTCTCTCTCTCGCCCCAGTGTTTCTCTCTCTCCCCCCCACACTGTTTCTCTCTCTACCCAGTGTTTCTCTCTCTCTCTCCCCCCAGTGTTTATCTCTCTCTCTCCCCCCAGTGATTCTCTCTCTCCCCCCCTCCAGTGTTTCTCTCTCTCTCCCCCCAGTGTTTCTCTCTCTCTCCCCAGTGTTTCTCTCTCTCTCCCCTCAGTGTTTCTCTCTCTCTCCCCCCAGTGTTTCTCTCTCTCTCTCTCCCACCAGTGTTTCTCTCTCTCTCCCCAGTGTTTCTCTCTCTCTCCCCCCAGTGTTTCTCTCTCTCTCCCCCCAGTGTTTCTCTCTCTCTCTCTCCCACCAGTGTTTCTCTCTCTCTCTCCCCCCAGTGTTTCTCTCTCTCTCTTCCCCCAGTGTTTCTCTCTCTCTCTCCCCAGTGTTTCTCTCTCTGTCTCCCACCAGTGTTTCTCTCTCTCTCTCCCCAGTGTTTCTCTCTCTCTCCCCCGTGTTTCGCTCACTCACTCCCCCCAGTGTTTCTCACACCCTCTCCCTTCAGTGTTTCTCTCTCTCTCCCCCCAGTTTTTCTCTCTCACCCCCCCCCCCCCAGTCTCTCTCTCTCTCTCTCTCCCACCAGTGTGTGTGTCTCTCTCTACCCCCAGTGTTTCTCCCTCTCTCTTCCCCCAGTGTTACTCTCTCTCTCTCCCCCCAGTATTTCTCTCTCTCTCCCCCCAGTGTTTCTCTCTCTCTCCCCCCAGTGTTTCTCTCTCTCTCCCCCCAGTGTTTCTCTTTCTCTCTCCCCCAAGTGTTTCTCTCACACTCCCCCCCAGTGTTTCTCTCTCTCTCTCTCCCACCGGTGTTTCTCTCTCTCTATACCCACAGTGTTTCTCTCTCTCTCTTCCCCCAGTGTTACTCTCTTTCTCTCCCCGCAGTATTTCTCTCACACTCCACCCAGTGTTTCTCTCTCTCTCCCCCCAGTGTTTCTCTCTCTCTCCCCCCTCAGTGTTTCTCACACTCTCCCCCCAGTGTTTATCTCTCCCTCCCCCCTCAGTGTTTCTCACTCTCTCCCCCCAGTGTTTCTCTCTCTCTCCCCCCAGTGTTTCTCTGTCTACCCCCAGTGTTTCTTTCTCTCTCCCCCCAGTGTTTCTCTCTCTCTGTCTCCCCCCAGTGTTTCTCTCTCTCTCTTCCCCCAGTGTTTCTCTCTCTCTCCCCCCCATGTGATTCTCTCTCTCTCCCCCCAGTGTTTCTCTCTCTCTCTCCCTAGTTTTTCTTTCTCTCTCCCCCCAGTGTTTCTCTCTCTCTCTCCCCTCAGTGTTTCTCACTCTCTCCCCCCACTGTTTCTCTCTGTCTCCCCAGTGTTTCTCTCTCTCTCCCCCCAGTGTTTCTCTCTCTCTCCCCCACACTGTTTCTCTCTCTCCCCCAGTGTTTCTCTCTCTCTCCCCCCCCAGTGTTTATCTCTCTCTCTCCCCCCATTGATTCTCTCTCTCTCCCCCCCCCAGTGTTTCTCTCTCTCTCCCCCCAGTGTTTCTCTCTCTCTCGCCCCAGTGTTTCTCTCTCTCTCCCCCCAGTGTTTCTCTCTCTCTCTCCCACCAGTGTTTCTCTCTCTCTCTCCCCATTGTTTCTCTCTCTCTCCCCCCAGTGTTTCTCTCTCTCTCTCCCCTCAGTGTTTCTCACTGTCTCCCCCCAGTGTTTCTCTCTCTCTCTCCCCAGTGTTTCTCTCTCTCTCGCCCCAGTGTTTCTCTCTCTCCCCCCCACACTGTTTCTCTCTCTCCCCCAGTGTTTCTCTCTCTCTCTCCCCCCAGTGTTTATCTCTCTCTCTCCCCCCAGTGATTCTCTCTCTCCCCCCCCCAGTGTTTCTCTCTCTCTCCCCCCAGTGTTTCTCTCTCTCTCCCCAGTGTTTCTCTCTCTCTCCCCCCAGTGTTTCTCTCTCTCTCCCCCCAGTGTTTCTCTCTCTCTCTCTCCCACCAGTGTTTCTCTCTCTCTCCCCAGTGTTTCTCTCTCTCTCCCCCCAGTGTTTCTCTCTCTCTCTCCCCCCAGTGTTTCTCTCTCTCTCTCTCCCACCAGTGTTTCTCTCTCTCTCTCCCCCCAGTGTTTCTCTCTCTCTCTTCCCCCAGTGTTTCTCTCTCTCTCTCCCCCAGTGTTTCTCTCTCTGTCTCCCACCAGTGTTTCTCTCTCTCTCTCCCCAGTGTTTCTCTCTCTCTCCCCCGTGTTTCGCTCACTCACTCCCCCCAGTGTTTCTCACACCCTCTCCCTTCAGTGTTTCTCTCTCTCTCCCCCCAGTTTTTCTCTCTCTTCCCCCCCCCCATAGTCTCTCACTCTCTCTCTCTCCCACCAGTGTGTGTGTCTCTCTCTACCCCCAGTGTTTCTCCCTCTCTCTTCCCCCAGTGTTACTCTCTCTCTCTCCCCCCAGTATTTCTCTCTCTCTCCCCCCAGTGTTTCTCTCTCACTCCCCCCAGTGTTTCTCACTCTCTCCCCCCAGTGTTTCTCTCTCTCTCATAGAATCATAGAATCATAGAAGTTACAACATGGAAACAGGCCCTTCGGCCCAACATGTCCATGTCGCCCAGTTTATACCACTAAGCTAGTCCCAATTGCCTGCACTTGGCCCATATCCCTCGATACCCATCTTACCCATGTAACTGTCCAAATGCTTTTTAAAAGACAAAATTGTACCCGCCTCTACTACTGCCTCTGGCAGCTCGTTCCACACACTCACCACCCTTTGAGTGAAAAAATTGCCCCTCTGGATCCTTTTGTATCTCTCCCCTCTCACCTTAAATCTGTGCCCCCTCGTTATAGACTCCCCTACCTTTGGGAAAAGATTTTGACTATCGACCTTATCTATGCCCCTCATTATTTTATAGACTTCTATAAGATCACCCCTTAACCTCCTACTCTCCAGGGAATAAAGTCCCAGTCTGTCTAACCTCTCCCTGTAAGTCAAACCATCAAGTCCCGGTAGCATCCTAGTAAATCTTTTCTGCACTCTTTCTAGTTTAATAATATCCTTTCTATAATAGGGTGACCAGAACTGTACACAGTACTCCAAGTGTGGCCTCACCAATGCCCTGTAAATCTTCAACAAGACATCCCAACTCCTGCATTCAATGTTCTGACCAATGAAACCAAGCATGCTGAATGCCTTCTTCACCACCCTATCCACCTGTGACTCCACTTTCAAGGAGCTATGAATCTGTACTCCTAGATCTCTTTGTTCTATAACTCTCCCCAACGCCCTACCATTAACGGAGTAGGTCCTGGCCCGATTCGATCTACCAAAATGCATCACCTCACATTTATCTAAATTAAACTCCATCTGCCATTCATCGGCCCACTGGCCCAATTTATCAAGATCCCGTTGCAATCCTAGATAACCTTCTTCACTGTCCACAATGCCACCAATCTTGGTGTCATCTGCAAACTTACTAACCATGCCTCCTAAATTCTCATCCAAATCATTAATATAAATAACAAATAACAGCGGACCCAGCACCGATCCCTGAGGCACACCGCTGGACACAGGCATCCAGTTTGAAAAACAACCCTCGACAACCACCCTCTGTCTTCTGTCGTCAAGCCAATTTTGTATCCAATTGGCTACCTCATCTTGGATCCCATGAGATTTAACCTTATGTAACAACCTACCATGCGGTACCTTGTCAAATGCTTTGCTGAAGTCCATGTAGACCACGTCTACTGCACAGCCCTCATCTATCTTCTTGGTTACCCCTTCAAAAAACTCAATCAAATTCGTGAGACATGATTTTCCTCTCACAAAACCATGCTGACTGTTCCTAATTAGTCCCTGCCTCTCCAAATGCCTGTAGATTCTGTCCCTCAGAATACCCTCTAACAACTTACCCACTACAGATGTCAGGCTCACTGGTCTGTAGTTCCCAGGCTTTTCCCTGCCGCCCTTCTTAAACAAAGGCACAACATTTGCTACCCTCCAATCTTCAGGCACCTCACCTCTCTCTCTCTCTCCCCCCAGTGTTTCTCTCTCTCTCCCCCCAGTTTTTCTCCCACCCTCTCCCCCCAGTGTTTCTCTCTCTCTCCCCCCAGTTTTTCTCTCTCTCTCTCCCCCCAGTGATTCTCTCTCTCTCTCCCCCCAGTGTTTCTCACTCTCTCCCCCCAGTGTTTCTCTCTCTCTCCCTCCAGTGTTTCTCTCACTCACTCCGCCCAGTGTTTCTCCCACCCTCTCCCCCCAGTGTTTCTCTCTCTCTCCCCCCAGTTTTTCTCTCTCTCTCCCCAGTGTTTCTCTCTCTCTCTTCCCCCAGTGTTACTCTCTCTCTCTCCCCCCAGTATTTCTCTCTCTCTCCCCCCAGTGTTTCTCTCTCTCTCCCACCAGTGTTTCTCTCACACTCCCCCCAGTGTTTCTCTCTCTCTCCCCCCAGTGTTTCTCTCTCTCTCTCCCCTCAGTGTTTCTCACTCTCTCCCCCCAGTGTTTATCTCTCTCTCTCCCCTCAGTGTTTCTCACTCTCTCCCCCCAGTGTTTCTCTCTCTCTCCCACCAGTGATTCTCTGTCTTCCCCCAGTGTTTCTCTCTCTCTCCCCCCAGTGTTTCTCTCTCTCTCTCTCCCACCAGTGTTTCTCTCTCTCTCTCCCCCCAGTGTTTCTCTCTCTCTTCCCCCAGTGTTTCTCTCTCTCTCCCCCCCCCCCAGTGTTTCTCTCTCTCTCTCCCTAGTTTTTCTTTCTCTCTCCCCCCAGTGTTTCTCTCTCTCTCCCCCCAGTGTTTCTCTCTCTCTCTCCCCTCAGTGTTTCTCACTCTCTCCCCCCAGTGTTTCTCTCTCTCTCTCCCCAGTGTTTCTCTCTCTCTCCCCCCAGTGTTTCTCTCTCTCCCCCCCACACTGTTTCTCTCTCTCCCCCAGTGTTTCTCTCTCTCTCTCCCCCCAGTGTTTATCTCTCTCTCTCCCCCCATTGATTCTCTCTCTCTCCCCCCAGTGATTCTCTCTCTCTCTCCCCCCAGTGTTTCTCACTCTCTCCCCCCAGTGTTTCTCTCTCTCTCCCTCCAGTGTTTCTCTCACTCACTCCGCCCAGTGTTTCTCCCACCCTCTCCCCCCAGTGTTTCTCTCTCTCTCCCCCCAGTTTTTCTCTCTCTCTCCCCAGTGTTTCTCTCTCTCTCTTCCCCCAGTGTTACTCTCTCTCTCTCCCCCCAGTATTTCTCTCTCTCTCCCCCCAGTGTTTCTCTCTCTCTCCCACCAGTGTTTCTCTCACACTCCCCCCAGTGTTTCTCTCTCTCTCCCCCCAGTGTTTCTCTCTCTCTCTCCCCTCAGTGTTTCTCACTCTCTCCCCCCAGTGTTTATCTCTCTCTCTCCCCTCAGTGTTTCTCACTCTCTCCCCCCAGTGTTTCTCTCTCTCTCCCACCAGTGATTCTCTGTCTTCCCCCAGTGTTTCTCTCTCTCCCCCCAGTGTTTCTCTCTCTCTCTCTCCCACCAGTGTTTCTCTCTCTCTCTCCCCCCAGTGTTTCTCTCTCTCTTCCCCCAGTGTTTCTCTCTCTCTCCCCCCCCCCCAGTGTTTCTCTCTCTCTCTCCCTAGTTTTTCTTTCTCTCTCCCCCCAGTGTTTCTCTCTCTCTCCCCCCAGTGTTTCTCTCTCTCTCTCCCCTCAGTGTTTCTCACTCTCTCCCCCCAGTGTTTCTCTCTCTCTCTCCCCAGTGTTTCTCTCTCTCTCCCCCCAGTGTTTCTCTCTCTCCCCCCCACACTGTTTCTCTCTCTCCCCCAGTGTTTCTCTCTCTCTCTCCCCCCAGTGTTTATCTCTCTCTCTCCCCCCATTGATTCTCTCTCTCCCCCCCCAGTGTTTCTCTCTCTCTCCCCCCAGTGTTTCTCTCTCTCTCCCCCCAGTGTTTCTCTCTCTCTCTCCCCTCAGTGTTTCTCACTCTCTCCCCCCAGTGTTTATCTCTCTCTCCCACCAGTGTTTCTCTGTCTCCCCCCAGTGTTTCTCTCTCTCTCCCCCCAGTGTTTCTCTCTCTCTCTCTCCCACCAGTGTTTCTCTCTCTCTCTCCCCCCAGTGTTTCTCTATCTCTCTTCCCCCAGTGTTTCTCTCTCTCTCCCCCCCCATGTGATTCTCTCTCTCTCCCCCCAGTGTTTCTCTCTCTCTCTCCCTAGTTTTTCTTTCTCTCTCCCCCCAGTGTTTCTCTCTCTCTCCCCCCAGTGTTTCTCTCTCTCTCTCCCCTCAGTGTTTCTCACTCTCTCCCCCCAGTGTTTCTCTCTCTCTCTCCCCAGTGTTTCTCGCTCTCTCCCCCCAGTGTTTCTCTCTCTCCCCCCCCCCCACACTGTTTCTCTCTCTCCCCCAGTGTTTCTCTCTCTCTCTCCCCCCAGTGTTTATCTCTCTCTCTCCCCCCATTGATTCTCTCTCTCTCCCCTCCCCCCCCCCAGGGTTTCTCTCTCTCTCCCCCCAGTGTTTCTCTCTCTCTCTCTCCCACCAGTGTTTCTCTCTCTCTCTCCCCAGTGTTTCTCTCTCTCTCCCCCCAGTGTTTCTCTCTCTCTCTCCCCCCAGTGTTTCTCTCTCTCTCTCCCCTCAGTGTTTCTCACTCTCTCCCCCCAGTGTTTCTCTCTCTCTCTCCCCAGTGTTTCTCTCTCTCTCGCCCCAGTGTTTCTCTCTCTCCCCCCCACACTGTTTCTCTCTCTCCCCCAGTGTTTCTCTCTCTCTCTCCCCCCAGTGTTTATCTCTCTCTCTCCCCCCAGTGATTCTCTCTCTCCCCCCCCAGTGTTTCTCTCTCTCTCCCCCCAGTGTTTCTCTCCCTCTCTCCCCAGTGTTTCTCTCTCTCTCCCCCCAGTGTTTCTCTCTCTCTCCCCCCAGTGTTTCTCTCTATCTCTCTCCCACCAGTGTTTCTCTCTCTCTCTCCCCAGTGTTTCTCTCTCTCTCCCCCCAGTGTTTCTCTCTCTCTCTCCCCCCAGTGTTTCTCTCTCTCTCTCTCCCACCAGTGTTTCTCTCTCTCTCTCCCCCCAGTGTTTCTCTCTCTCTCTTCCCCCAGTGTTTCTCTCTCTCTCTCCCCAGTGTTTCTCTCTCTGTCTCCCACCAGTGTTTCTCTCCCTCTCTCCCCAGTGTTTTTCTCTCTCTCTCCCCCGTGTTTCGCTCACTCACTCCCCCCAGTGTTTCTCACACCCTCTCCCTCCAGTGTTTCTCTCTCTCTCCCCCCAGTTTTTCTCTCTCTCCCCCCCCCCCCAGTCTCTCTCTCTCTCCCACCAGTGTGTCTCTCTCTCTTACCCCCCAGTGTTTCTCCCTCTCTCTTCCCCCAGTGTTACTCTCTCTCTCTCCCCCCAGTATTTCTCTCTCTCTCCCCCCAGTGTTTCTTTCTCTCTCCCCCCAGTGTTTCTCTCTCTCTCCCCCCAGTGTTTCTCTTTCTCTCTCCCCCAAGTGTTTCTCTCTCTTCCCCCAGTGTTTCTCTCTCTCTCCCCCCCCATGTGATTCTCTCTCTCTCCCCCCAGTGTTTATCTCTCTCTCCCACCAGTGTTTCTCTGTCTCCCCCCAGTGTTTCTCTCTCTCTCCCCCCAGTGTTTCTCTCTCTCTCTCTCCCACCAGTGTTTCTCTCTCTCTCTCCCCCCAGTGTTTCTCTCTCTCTCTTCCCCCAGTGTTTCTCTCTCTCTCCCCCCCCATGTGATTCTCTCTCTCTCCCCCCAGTGTTTCTCTCTCTCTCTCCCGAGTTTTTCTTTCTCTCTCCCCCCAGTGTTTCTCTCTCTCTCCCCCCAGTGTTTCTCTCTCTCTCTCCCCTCAGTGTTTCTCACTCTCTCCCCCCAGTGTTTCTCACTCTCTCTCCCCAGTGTTTCTCGCTCTCTCCCCCCAGTGTTTCTCTCTCTCCCCCCCACACTGTTTCTCTCTCTCCCCCAGTGTTTCTCTCTCTCTCTCCCCCCAGTGTTTATCTCTCTCTCTCCCCCCATTGATTCTCTCTCTCTCCCCCCCCCCCAGTGTTTCTCTCTCTCTCCCCCCAGTGTTTCTCTCTCTCTCCCCCCAGTGTTTCTCTCTCTCTCCCCCCAGTGTTTCTCTCTCTCTCTCCCACCAGTGTTTCTCTCTCTCTCTCCCCAGTGTTTCTCTCTCTCTCCCCCCAGTGTTTCTCTCTCTCTCTCCCCCCAGTGTTTCTCTCTCTCTCTCCCCTCAGTGTTTCTCACTCTCTCCCCCCAGTGTTTCTCTCTCTCTCTCCCCAGTGTTTCTCTCTCTCTCGCCCCAGTGTTTCTCTCTCTCCCCCCCACACTGTTTCTCTCTCTCCCCCAGTGTTTCTCTCTCTCTCTCCCCCCAGTGTTTATCTCTCTCTCTCCCCCCAGTGATTCTCTCTCTCCCCCCCCCAGTGTTTCTCTCTCTCTCCCCCCAGTGTTTCTCTCCCTCTCTCCCCAGTGTTTCTCTCTCTCTCCCCCCAGTGTTTCTCTCTCTCTCCCCCCAGTGTTTCTCTCTCTCTCTCTCCCACCAGTGTTTCTCTCTCTCTCTCCCCAGTGTTTCTCTCTCTCTCCCCCCAGTGTTTCTCTCTCTCTCTCCCCCCAGTGTTTCTCTCTCTCTCTCTCCCACCAGTGTTTCTCTCTCTCTCTCCCCCCAGTGTTTCTCTCTCTCTCTTCCCCCAGTGTTTCTCTCTCTCTCTCCCCAGTGTTTCTCTCTCTGTCTCCGACCAGTGTTTCTCTCTCTCTCTCCCCAGTGTTTTTCTCTCTCTCTCCCCCGTGTTTCGCTCACTCACTCCCCCCAGTGTTTCTCACACCCTCTCCCTCCAGTGTTTCTCTCTCTCTCCCCCCAGTTTTTCTCTCTCTCCCCCCCAGTCTCTCTCTCTCTCTCTCTCCCACCAGTGTGTCTCTCTCTCTTTCCCCCCACTGTTTCTCCCTCTCTCTTCCCCCAGTGTTACTCTCTCTCTCTCCCCCCAGTATTTCTCTCTCTCTCCCCCCAGTGTTTCTCTCTCTCTCTCCCCCCAGTGTTTCTCTCTCTCTCCCCCCAGTGTTTCTCTTTCTCTCTCCCCCAAGTGTTTCTCTCTCTCTCTCCCCTCAGTGTTTCTCACTCTCTCCTCCCAGAGTTTCTCTCTATCTCCCCCCAGTGTTTCTCTCTCTCCCCGCCCACAGTGTTTCTCTCTCTCCCCCAGTGTTTCTCTCTCTCTCTCACCGCAGTGATTCTCTCTCTCCCCCCCCCCCCCCAGTGTTTCTCTCTCTCTCCCCCCAGTGTTTCTCTCCCTCTCTCCCCAGTGTTTCTCTCTCTCTCCCCCCAGTGTTTCTCTCTCTCTCCCCCCAGTGTTTCTCTCTCTCTCTCTCCCACCAGTGTTTCTCTCTCTCTCTCCCCAGTGTTTCTCTCTCTCTCCCCCCAGTGTTTCTCTCTCTCTCTCCCCCCAATGTTTCTCTCTCTCTCTCTCCCACCAGTGTTTCTCTCTCTCTCTCCCCCCAGTGTTTCTCTCTCTCTCTTCCCCCAGTGTTTCTCTCTCTCTCTCCCACCAGTGTTTCTCTCTCTCTCTCCCCAGTGTTTTTCTCTCTCTCTCCCCCGTGTTTCGCTCACTCACTCCCCCCAGTGTTTCTCACACCCTCTCCCTCCAGTGTTTCTCTCTCTCTCCCCCCAGTTTTTCTCTCTCTCCCCCCCAGTCTCTCTCTCTCTCTCTCTCCCACCAGTGTGTCTCTCTCTCTTTCCCCCCAGTGTTTCTCCCTCTCTCTTCCCCCAGTGTTACTCTCTCTCTCTCCCCCCAGTATTTCTCTCTCTCTCCCCCCAGTGTTTCTCTCTCTCTCTCCCCCCAGTGTTTCTCTCTCTCTCCCCCCAGTGTTTCTCTTTCTCTCTCCCCCAAGTGTTTCTCTCTCTCTCTCCCCTCAGTGTTTCTCACTCTCTCCTCCCAGAGTTTCTCTCTATCTCCCCCCAGTGTTTCTCTCTCTCCCCGCCCACAGTGTTTCTCTCTCTCCCCCAGTGTTTCTCTCTCTCTCTCACCGCAGTGATTCTCTCTCTCTCTCCCCCCAGTGTTTCTCACTCTCTCTCCCCAGTGTTTCTCTCTCTCTCCCTCCAGTGTTTCTCTCGCTCACTCCGCCCAGTGTTTCTCACACCCTCTCCCCCCAGTCTTTCTCTCTCTCTCCCCCCAGTTTTTCTCTCTCTCTCCCCCCAGTGTTTCTCTCTCTCTCTCTCTCACCGGTGTTTCTCTCTCTCTATAGCCACAGTGTTTCTCTCTCTCTCTTCCCCCAGTGTTACTCTCTCTCTCTCCCCATCAGTATTTCTCTCTCTCTCCCCCCAGTGTTTCTCTCTCTCTCCCACCAGTGTTTCTCTCACACTCCCCTCAGTGTTTCTCACTCTCTCCCCCCAGTGTTTATTTCTCTCTCTCCCCTCAGTGTTTCTCACTCTCTCCCCCCAGTGTTTCTCTCTCTCTCCCACCAGTGTTTCTCTGTCTCCCCCCAGTGTTTCTCTCTCTCTCCCCCCAGTGTTTCTCTCTCTCTCTCCCCACCAGTGTTTCTCTCTCTCTCCCCCCAGTGTTTCTCTCTCTCTTCCCCCAGTGTTTCGCTCTCTCTCCCCCCCCCCATTTGATTCTCTCTCTCTCCCCCCAGTGTTTCTCTCTCTCTCTCACCGCAGTGATTCTCTCTGTCCCCCCCCCCCCAGTGTTTCTCTCTCGCTCCCCCCAGTGTTTCTCACTCTCTCTCCCCCCAGTGTTTCTCTCTCTCTCCCCAGTGTTTCTCTCTCTCTCCCCCCAGTGTTTCTCTCTCTCCCCCCCACACTGTTTCTCTCTCTCCCCCAGTGTTTCTCTCTCTCTCTCCCCCCAGTGTTTATCTCTCTCTCTCCCCCCATTGATTCTCTCTCTCCCCCCCTCCAGTGTTTCTCTCTCTCTCACCCCAGTGTTTCTCTCTCTCTCCCCCCAGTGTTTCTCTCTCTCTCCCCCCAGTGTTTCTCTCTCTCTCTCTCTCCCACCAGTGTTTCTCTCTCTCTCTCCCCAGTGTTTCTCTCTCTCTCCCCCCAGTGTTTCTCTCTCTCTCTCCCCCCAGTGTTTCTCTCTCTCTCTCTCCCACCAGTGTTTCTCTCTCTCTCCCCCCAGTGTTTCTCTCTGTCTCTTCCCCCAGTGTTTCTCTCTCTCTCTCCCCAGTGTTTCTCTCTCTGTCTCCCACCAGTGTTTCTCTCTCTCTCTCCCCAGTGTTTCTCTCTCTCTCCCCACTGTTTCGCTCACTCACTCCCCCCAGTGTTTCTCACACCCTCTCCCTCCAGTGTTTCTCTCTCTCTCCCCCCAGTTTTTCTCTCTCTCTCCCCCCAGTCTCTCTCTCTCTCTCTCCCACCAGTGTGTGTCTCTCTCTCTACCCCCAGTGTTTCTCCCTCTCTCTTCCCCCAGTGTTACTCTCTCTCTCTCCCCCCAGTGTTTCTCTTTCTCTCTCCCCCAAGTGTTTCTCTCTCTCCCCCCACCAGTGTTTCTCTCTCTCTCTCCCCCCAGTGTTTCTCTCTCTCTCTTCCCCCAGTGTTTCCCTCTCTCTCTCCCCCCGGTGTTTCTCTCTCTCTCTCCCACCAGTGTTTTTCTCTCTCTCTCTCCCCAGTGTTTCTCTCTCTCTCTCCCCAGTGTTTCTCTCTCTCTCCCCCCAGTGTTTCTCTCTCTCTCTCCCTTCAGTGTTTCTCACTCTCTCCCCCCAGTGTTTCTCTCTGTCCCTCCAGTGTTTCTCTCACTCACTCCCCCCAGTGTTTCTCCCATCCTCTCCCCCCAGTGTTTCTCTCTCTCTCCCCCCAGTTTTTCTCTCTCTCTCCCCCCAGTGTTTCTCTCTCTCTCTCTCCCACCAGTGTTTATCTCTCTCTCTGCCCCCAGTGTTTCTCTCTCTCTCTTCCCCCAGTGTTACTCTCTCTCTCTCCCCCCAATATTTCTCTCTCTCTCCCCCCAGTGTTTCTCTCTCTCCCCCCAGTGTTTCTCTCTCTCTCCCCCAGTGTTTCTCTCTCTCTTTCCCCCCAGTGTTTCTCTCTCTCTCTCCCCTCAGTGTTTCTCAGTCTCTCCCCACAGTGTTTCTCTCTCTCTCCCTCCAGTGTTTCTCTCTCTCTCTCCCCTCAGTGTTTCTCTCTCTCTTTCCCCCCAGTGTTTCTCTCTCTCTCTCCCCCCAGTGTTTCTCTCTCTCTCCCCCCAGTGTTTCTCTCTCTCTTTCCCCCCAGTGTTTCTCTTCTCTCTCTCCCCTCAGTGTTTCTCACTCTCTCCCCACAGTGTTTCTCTCTCTCTCCCTCCAGTGTTTCTCTCACTCACTCCCCCAAGTGTTTCTCTCACCCTCGCCACTCAGTGTATCTCTCACCCTCTCCCCCAGTGTTTCTCTCACCCTCTCCCCCCAGTGTTTCTCTCACCCTCTCCCCCAGTGTTTCTCTCTCTCTGCCCCCCCGCAGTGTTTCTCTCTCTCTCCCCCCCCCAGTGTTTCTCTCTCTCTCTCCCCAGTGTTTATCTCTCTCCGCCGAGTGTTTATCTCTCTCCCCTCCCGCAGTGTTTCTCTCTCTCTCTTCCCCCAGTGTTTCTCTCTCTCTCTCTCTCCCCCCAGTGTTTTTCTCATGCACTCGCTTCCCCCCAGTGATTCTCTCTCTTCACTCAGTGTTTCTCTCTCTTCCCCCCAGTATTTCTCTCTCATCCCCCCAGTGTTTCTCTCTCTTTCCCCCAGTGTTTCTCTCTCTTCCCCCCAGTGTTTCTCTCTCTTCTCCCCAGTTTCTCTCTCTCTCAATCTCCCCAGTGTTTCTCTCTCTCTGTCTCTCCCCCCAGTGTTCCTCAGGATCTCTGTCTCTCCCGCCAGTGTTACTCTCTCTCTCTCCCCCCAGTTTTTCTCTCTCTCCCCCCAGTGTTTCTCTCTCTCTCTCTCCCCAGTGTTTTTTTCTCTCTCTCTCCCCTCCCCCCCGCACCGTGTTTCTCGCTATCCCCCCAGTGTGCGTGTCTCTCTCTCACTCTCTCTCCCGCCAGGTTTTCTCTTGCTCTCTCTCCCCCCAGTGTTTCTCTTTCTCTCCCCCAGTGTTTCTCTCTCTCTCCCCCCAGTGTTATTCTCTCGCTCTATTCCGCCCCCCCCCCCCCCCGTGTTTCTCTCTCTCCCCCCAGTGTTTCTCTCTCTCTCTCTCCTGCCAGGTTTTCTCTTTCTCTCTCTCCACCCAGTGATTCTCTTTCTCACCCCCAGTGATTCTCTCTGTGTGTCTCCCTTCGATTGTGTTTCTATCTCTCTCTCTCTCTCTCCCCAGTGTTTATCTCTCTCTCCCTCCAGCGTTTATCTCTCTCTCCACCCCAGTGTTTCACTCTCTCTCATTCTCTCCCCCCAGTGTTTCTCTCTCTCCTCTCTCCCTCTCTCCCCCCAGTGTTTCTCTCTCTCTCTCCCCCCAGTGATTCTCTCTCTCTCTCCCCCCACTGTTGCTCTCTCTCCCCCCAGTGTTTCTCTCTCTCTCTCCCCAGTGTTTCTCTCTCTCTCTCCCCAGTGTTTCTCTCTCTCTCTTCCCCCAGTGTTTCTCTCTCTCTCCTCCCCCCACGTGTTTCTCTCTCTCTCTCCCCCCAGTGTTTCTCTCTCTCTCTCCCCAGTGTTTCTCTCTCTCTCCCCCCAGTGTTTCTCTCTCTCTCCCCCCAGTGTTTCTCTCTCTCTCCCCCTAGTGTTTCTCTCTCTCTCCCCCCAGTGTTTCTCTATCTCTCTCCCCTCAGTGTTACTCTCTCTCTCCCCCCAGTGTTTCTCTCTATCCCCCCCCACAGAGTTTCTCTCTCTCCCCCAGTGTTTCTCTCTCTCTCTCCCCCCAGTGTTTCTCTCTCTCTCTCCCCCCGGTGATTCTCTCTCTCTCTCCCCCCAGTGTTTCTCTCTCTCTCCCCCCAGTGTTTCTCACTCTCTCCCCCCAGTGTTTCTCTCTCTCTCCCTCCAGTGTTTCTCTCACCCTCTCCCCCAAGTGTTTCTCTCACCCTCGCCCCTCAGTGTTTCTCTCACCCTCTCCCCCAGTGTTTCTCTCACCCTCTCCCCCCAGTGTTTCTCTCACCCTCTCCCCCCAGTGTTTCTCTCTCTCGGCCCCCCCCAGTGTTTCTCTCTCTCCCCTCCCCGCAGTGTCTCTCTCTCTCTCTTCCCCCCAGTGTTTCTCTCTCTTCCCTCACTGTTTCTCTCTCTTCCCCCCAGTATTTCTCTGTCTTCCCCCCAGTGTTTCTCTCTCGTTCCCCCAGTGTTTCTCTCTGTTCCCCCCAGTGTTTCTCTCTCTCCCCCCACACTGTATCTCTCTCCCTCTCCCCCCAGTGTTTCTCTCTTTCTCCCCAGTGTTTCTCTCTCTCTCCCCCCAGAGTTCCTCTCTTTCTCTCCCCCCAGAGTTTCTCTCTTTCTCTCCACCCTGAGTTTCTCTCTTTCTCTCCCCCCAGAGTTTCTCTCTTTCTCTCCCCCCAGAGTTTCTCTCTTTCTCTCCCCCCAGAGTTTCTCTCTTTCTCTCCCCCCAGAGCTTCTCTATTTCTCTCCCCCCAGAGTTTCTCCCTCTCTCTCCCCCAGTGTTTATCTCTCTCTCTCTCTCTCCACAGTGTTTCCATCTTTCTCTCCCCAGTGTTTCTCACTCTCTCTCTCCCCCCAGTGTTTTTCTCTCTCTCTCTCCCCCCAGTGTTTTTCTCTGTCTCTCTTTCTCCCCCCAGTGTTTATCTCTCTCTCTCTCCCCACTGTTTCCCTCTCTATCTCTCCCCAGTGTATCCCTCTCTTTCTCTCCCCCCAGTGTTTATCTCTCTCTCCCCCCAGTGTTTATCTGTCTCTCCCCCCAGTGTTTATCTCTCTCTCCCCCCAGTGTTTATCTCTCTCTCCCACCAGTGTTTCTCTCTCTCTCCCCAGTGTTTATCTCTCTCCCCCAGTTTTTATCTCTCCCCCCCCCCAGTGTTTATCACTCTCTCCCTCCAGTGTTTCTCTCTCTCTCTCTCTCCCCCAGTGTCTCTCTCTCTCTCTCTCTCTCTCCCCGCAGTGTTTCTCTCTCTTCCGACTAATGTTTCTCTCTCTTCCCCCCAGTGTTTCCCTCTCTTCACGCCAGTGTTTCTGTCTCCATCTACCCCCAGTGTTTCTCTCTCTCTCTTCCCCCAGTGTTTCTCTCTCTCTCTCCCCCCAGTATTTCTCTCTCTCTCCCCCCAGTGTTTCTCTCTCTCTCCCCACAGTGTTTCTCTCTCTCTCCCCCCAGTGTTTCTCTCTCTCTCTCCCCCCAGTGTTTCTCTCTCTCTCTCCCCTCAGTGTTTCTCACTCTTTCCCCCCAGTGTTTCTCTCTCTCCCCCCAGTATTTCTCTCTCTCTCCCCCCAGTGTTTCTCTCTCTCTCCCCACAGTGTTTCTCTCTCTCTCCCCCCAGTGTTTCTCTCTCTCTCTCCCCGCAGTGTTTCTCTCTCTCTCTCCCCCCAGTGTTTCTCTCTCTCTCTCCCCGCAGTGTTTCTCTCTCTCTCTCTCCCCAGTGTTTTTCTCTCTCTCTCCCCTCCCCCCCCTCCGTGTTTCTCTCTATCCCCCCAGTGTGTGTGTCTCTCTCTCACTCTCTCTCTCGCCAGGTTTTCTCTTTCTCTCTCTCCCCCCCAGTGTTTCTCTTTCTCTCCCCCAGTGTTTCTCTCTCTCTCCCCCCAGTGTTTTTCTCTCGCTCTCCCCCCAGTGTTTCTCTCTCTCTGCCCCCCCCAGTGTTTCTCTCTCCCCCCCCCCCAGTGTTTCTCTCTCTCTCCCCAGTGTTTATCTCTCCCCCCCCAGTGTTTATCTCTCTCCCCTCCCCGCAGTATTTCTCTCTCTCTCTTCCACCATTGTTTCTCTCTCTCTCTCTATCCCCCCAGTGTTTTTCTCACGCACTCTCTTCCCCCCAGTGTTTCTCTCTCTTCCCTCAGTGTTTCTCTCTATTCCCCCCAGTATTTCTCTCTCTTCCCCCCAGTGTTTCTCTCTCTTTCCCCCAGTGTTTCTCTCTCTTCCCCCCAGTGTTTCTCTCTCTCTCTCCCCAGTGTTTCTCTCTCTCTTTCTCTCCCCCCAGAGTTCCTCTATTTCTCTCCCCCCAGAGTTTCTCTCTTTCTCTCCCCCCAGAGTTTCTCTCTTTCTCTCCCCCCAGAGTTTCTCTCTCTCTCTCCCCCCATTGTTTATCTCTCTCTCTCTCCACAGTGTTTCCATCTTTCTCTCCCCAGTGTTTCTCACTCACTCTCTTCCCCCAGTGTTTTTCTCTGTCTCTCTTTCTCCCCCCAGTGTTTATCTCTCTCTCACTCTCCCCACTGTTTCCCTCTCTATCTCTCCCCAGTGTCTCCCTCTCTTTCTCTCCCCCCAGTGTTTATCTCTCTCTCTCCCCAGTGCTTATCTCTCTCTCCCCCCAGTGTTTATCTCTCTCTCCCACCAGTGTTTCTCTCTCTCTCTCTCTCTCCCCCCCCCCCCCCCCAGTGTCACTCTCTCTCTCTCTCCCCGCAGTGTTTCTCTCTCTTCCGACTAGTGTTTCTCTCTCTTCACCCCAGTGTTTCATAGAATCATAGAAGTTACAACATGGAAACAGGCCCTTCGGCCCAACATGTCCATGTCGCCCAGTTTATACCACTAAGCTCGTCCCAATTGCCTGCACTTGGCCCATATCCCTCTATACCCATCTTACCCATGTAACTGTCCAAATGCTTTTTAAAAGACAAAATTGTACCCGCCTCTACTACTGCCTCTGGCAGCTCGTTCCACACACTCACCACCCTTTGAGTGAAACAATTGCCCCTCTGGACCCTTTTGTATCTCTCCCCTCTCACCATGAATCTATGCCCCCTCGTTATAGACTCCCCTACCTTTGGGAAAAGATTTTGACTATCGACCTTATCTATGCCCCTCATTATTTTATAGACTTCTATAAGATCACCCCTTAACCTCCTACTCTCCAGGGAAAAAAGTCCCAGTCTGTCTAACCTCTCCCTGTAAGTCAAACCATCAAGTCCCGGTAGCATCCTAGTAAATCTTTTCTGCACTCTTTCTAGTTTAATAATATCCTTTCTATAATAGGGTGACCAGAATTGTACACATTACTCCAAGTGTGGCCTCACCAATGCCCTGTACAACTTCAACAAGACATCCCAACTCCTGCATTCAATGTTCTGACCAATGAAACCAAGCATGCCGAATGCCTTCTTCACCACCCTATCCACCTGTGACTCCACTTTCAAGGAGCTATGAATATGTACTCCCAGATCTCTTTGTTCTATAACTCTCCCCAACGCCCTACCATTAACGGAGTAGGTCCTGGCCCGATTCGATCTACCAAAATGCATCACCTCACATTTATCTAAATTAAACTCCATCTGCCATTCATCGGCCCACTGGCCCAATTGATCAAGATCCCGTTGCAATCCCAGATAACCTTCTTCACTGTCCACAATGCCACCAATCTTGGTGTCATCTGCAAACTTACTAACCATGCCTCCTAAATTCTCATCCAAATCATTAATATAAATAACAAATAACAGCGGACCCAGCACCGATCCCTGAGGCACACCGCTGGACACAGGCATCCAGTTTGAAAAACAACCCTCTACAACCACCCTCTGTCTTCTGTCGTCAAGCCAATTTTGTATCCAATTGGCTACCTCACCTTGGATCCCATGAGATTTAACCTTATGTAACAACCTACCATGCGGTACCTTGTCAAATGCTTTGCTGAAGTCCATGTAGACCACGTCTACTGCACAGCCCTCATCTATCTTCTTGGTTACCCCTTCAAAAAACTCAATCAAATTCGTGAGACATGATTTTCCTCTCACAAAACCATGCTGACTGTTCCTAATTAGTCCCTGCCTCTCCAAATGCCTGTAGATCCTGTCCCTCAGAATACCCTCTAACAACTTACCCACTACAGATGTCAGGCTCACTGGTCTGTAGTTCCCAGGCTTTTCCCTGCCGCCCTTCTTAAACAAAGGCACAACATTTGCTACCCTCCAATCTTCAGGCACCTCACCTGTAGCGGTGGATGATTCAAATATCTCTGCTAGGGGACCCGCAATTTCCTCTCTAACCTCCCATAACGTCCTGGGATACATTTCATCAGGTCCCGGAGATTTATCTACCTTGATGCGCGTTAAGACTTCCAGCACCTCCCTCTCTGTAACATGTACACTCCTCAAGGCATCACTATTTATTTCCCCAAGTTCCCTAACATCCATGCCTTTCTCAACCGTAAATACCGATGTGAAATATTCATTCAGGATCTCACCCATTTCTTGTGGTTCCGCACATAGATGACCTTGTTGATCCTTAAGAGGCCCTACTCTCTCCCTAGTTACCCTTTTGCCCTTTATGTATTTGTAGAAGCTCTTTGGATTCACCTTTGCCTGATCTGCCAAAGCAATCTCATATCCCCTTTTTGCCATCCTGATTTCTCTCTTAACTCTACTCCGGCAATCTCTATACTCTTCAAGGGATCCACTTGATCCCAGCTGCCTATGCATGTCATATGCCTCCTTCTTCTTTTTGACTAGTGCCTCAATCTCCCGAGTCATCCAAGGTTCCCTACTTCTACCAGCCTTGCCCTTCACTTTATAAGGAATGTGCTTACCCTGAACCCTGGTTAACACACGTTTGAAAGCCTCCCACTTACCAGACGTCCCTTTGCCTGCCAACAGACTCTCCCAATCAACTTCTGAAAGTTCCTGTCTAATACCATCAAAATTGGCCTTTCCCCAATTTAGAATTTTAACTTTTGGGCCAGACCTATCCTTCTCCATAGCTATCTTAAAACGAATGGAATTATGATCACTTGTCCCAAAGTGATCCCTCACCAACACTTCTGTCACCTGCCCTTCCTTATTTCCCAAGAGGAGGTCAAGTTTTGCCCCCTCTCTAGTCGGGCCATCCACATACTGAATGAGAAATTCCTCCTGAATACACTCAACAAATTTCTCTCCATCCAAGCCCCTAATGCTATGGCTGTCCCAGTCAATGTTGGGAAAGTTAAAGTCCCCGACTATTACCACCCTATTTTTCTTGCAGCAGTCTGTAATCTCCTTACATATTTGCTCCTCAATTTCCCGTTGACTATTCGGGGGTCTGTAGTACAATCCTATCAAAGTGATCTCTCCCTTCTTATTTTTCAGTTCTACCCATATAGACTCAGTGGGCGAACCCTCGGATATATCCCCTCTCACTACTGCCGTGATGTTCTCCCTAATCAAGAACGCAACTCCCCCTCCTCTCTTACCTCCTGCTCTATCTTTCCTATCTTCCCCCAGTGTTTCTCTCTCTCCCCCCCAGTGTTTCTCTCTCTCCCCCCCAGTGTTTATCTCTCCCCCCAGTGTTTATCTCTCCCCCTCAGTGTTTATCTCTCCACCCCCAGTGTTTATCTCTCTCTCCCTCCAGTGTTTCTCTCTCTCTCTCTTTCTCCCCCCAGTGTCACTCTCTCTCTCTCTCCCCGCAGTGTTTCTCTCTCTTCCGACTAGTGTTTCTCTCTCTTCCCCCCAGTGTTTCTCTCTCTTCACCCCAGTGTTTCGCTATCTTCCCCCAGTGTTTCTGTCTCTTCCTCCCAGTGTTTCTCTCTCTTCCCCCAGTGTTACTCTCTCTCTCCCCCAGTTTTTCTCTCTCTCCCCCCCAGTGTTTCTCTCTCTCCCCCAGTGTTTCTCTCTCTCTCCCCCCATTTTTTCTCTCTCTCTCCCCCTATTGTTTCTCTCTCTCTCCCCCCAGTGTTTCTCTCTCTCTCTCCCCCCAGTGTTTCTCTCTCTCTCTCACCGCAGTGTTTCTCACTCTCTCTCTCCCCAGTGTTTTTCTCTCTCTCTCTCTCCCCGTCCCCCCCCCCCGTGTTTCTCTCTATCCCCCCAGTGTGTCTCTCTCTCTCTCACTCTCTCTCCCGCCAGGTTTTCTCTTTCTCTCTCTTCCCCCAGTGTTTCTCTTTCTCTCCCCCAGTGTTTCTCTCTCTCTCTCCCCCAGTGTTTTTCTCTCGCTCTTTTCCGCCCCCCCGTGTTTATCTCTCTCCCACCAGCGTTTCTCTCTCTCTCTCTCTCCTGCCAGGTTTTCTCTTTCTCTCTCTCCACCCAGCGATTCTCTTTCTCACCCCCAGTGTTTCTCTCTCTGTGTCTCCCCACGGGTGTTTCTCTCTCTCTCTCTCTCTCTCTCCCCAGTGTTTATCTCTCTCTCCCTCCAGCGTTTATCTCTCTCTCCACACCAGTGTTTCACTCTCTCTCATTCTCATCCCCAGTGTTTATCTCTCTCTCCCCCCAGTGTTTTTCTCACTCTCTCTCTCCCCAGTTTCTCTCTCTCTCTCCCCAGTGTCTCTCTCTCCCCCCCCCCCCCCCACAGTGTTTCTCTCTCTCTCCCCAGTGTTTCTCTCTCTCTCCCCCCAGTGTTTCTCTCTCTCTCTCCCCCCAGTGATTCTCTCTCTCTCTCCCCCCAGTGTTTTTCTCTCTCCCCCCAGTGTTTCTCTCTCTCTCTCCCCAGTGTTTCTCTCTCTATCTCCCACCAGTATTTCTCTCTCTCTCCTTCCAGTGTCTCTCTCTCTCTCTCTCTTCCCACAGTGTTTCTCTCTCTCTCCCCCCCAGTATTTCTCTCTCTCTCGCCCCAGTGTTTCTCTCTCTCTCCCCCCAGTGTTTCTCTCTCTCTCTCCCCCCAGTGGTTCTCTCTCTCTCTCCCCTCAGTGTTTCTCACTCTCACCCCACAGTGTTTCTCTCTCTCTCCCTCCAGTGTTTCTCTCACTCACTCCCCCAAGTGTTTCTCTCACCCTCTCCCCCTGTGTTTCTCTAACCCTCTCGCTCCAGTGTTTCTCTCACTCTCCCCCCCCCTGTGTCTCTCTCTCTCTCTCTTCCCACAGTGTTTCTCTCTCTCTCCACCCCAGTATTTCTCTCTCTCTCCCCCCAGTGTTTCTCTCTCTCTCTCCCCAGTGTTTCTCTCTCTCTCCCCTCAGTGTTTCTCACTCTCACCCCCCAGTGTTTCTCTCTCTCTCCCCCAGTGTTTCTCCTCACTCACTCCCCCAAGTGTTTCTATCACCCTCTCCCCCAGTGTTTCTCTAACCCTCTCCCCCCAGTGTTTCTCTCACCCGCTCCCCCAGTGTTTCTCTCACCCTCTCCCCCCAGTGTTTCTCTCACCCTCTCCCCCCAGTGTTTCTCTCAACCTCTCCCCCCAGTGTTTCTCTCTCTCTTCCCCCCATTGTTTCTATCTCCCCTCCCCGCAGTGTTTCTCTCTCTCTCTTCCCCCAGTGTTTCTCTCTCTCTCTCCCCAGTGTTTCTCTCTCTCCCCCCCCCAGTGTTTCTCTCTCTCTCTCCCCCCAGTGTTTCTCACTCTCACCCCCCAGTGTTTCTCTCTCTCTCCCTCCAGTGTTTCTCTCACCCTCTCCCCCAAGTGTTTCTCTCACCCTCTCCCCCCAGTATTTCTCTCACCCTCTCCCCCCAGTGTTTCTCTCACCCGCTCCCCCAGTATTTCTCTCACCCTCTCCCCCCAATGTTTCTCTCACCCACTCACCCCAGTGTTTCTCTCCCCCTCTCCCCCCAGTGTTTCTCTCTCTCTGCCCCCCCCCCCAGTGTTTCTCTCTCTCTCCCCCGCAGTGTTTCTCTCTCTCTCTCCCCAGTGTTTATCTCTCTCCCCCCAGTGTTTCTCCTCACTCACTCCCCCAAGTGTTTCTATCACCCTCTCCCCCAGTGTTTCTCTAACCCTCTCCCCCCAGTGTTTCTCTCACCCTCTCCCCCAGTGTTCTCTCACCCGCTCCCCCAGTGTTTCTCTCACCCTCTCCCCCCAATGTTTCTCTCACCCTCTCCCCCCAGTGTTTCTCTCTCTCTGCCCCCCCATTGTTTCTATCTCCCCTCCCCGCAGTGTTTCTCTCTCTCTCTTCCCCCAGTGTTTCTCTCTCTCTCTCTCTCCCCCCAGTGTTTTTCTCACGCACTCTCTTCCCCCCAGTGTTTCTCTCTCTTCCCTCAGTGTTTCTCTCTCTTCCCCCCAGTATTTCTCTCTCTTCCCCCCAGTGTTTCTCTCTCTTCCCCCCAGTGTTTCTCTCTCTCTCCCCCCCACTGTATCTCTCTCCCTCTCCCCCCAGTGTTTCTCTCTCTCTCTCCCCAGTGTTTCTCTCTCTCTTTCTCTCCCCCCAGAGATCCTCTCTTTCTCTCCCCCCAGAGTTTCTCCCTTTCTCTCCCCCCAGAGTTTCTCTCTTTCTCTCCCCCCAGAGTTTCTCTCTTTCTCTCCCCCCAGAGTTTCTCTCTTTCTCTCCCCGCAGTGTTTCTCTCTCTCTCTCTCCCCAGTGTTTTTCTCTCTCTCTCTCCCCTCCCCCCCCCCCCGTGTTTCTCTCTATCCCCCCAGTGTGTGTCTCTCTCTCTCACTTTCTCTCCCGCCAGGTTTTCTCTTTCTCTCTCTCCCCCCAGAGTTTCTCTTTCTCCCCCCCCAGTGTTTCTCTCTCTCTCCCCCCAGTGTTTTTCTCTCGCTCTCCCTCCAGTGTTACTCTCTCTCTGCCCCCCCCCCAGTGTTTCTCTCTCTCTCTCCTCCCCCAGTGTTTCTCTCTCTCTCTCCCCAGTGTTTATCTCTCTCCCCCCAGTGTTTATCTCTCTCCCCTCCACGCAGTGTTTCTCTCTCTCTCTCCCCCCAGTGTTTTTCTCACGCACTCTCTTCCCCCCAGTGTTTCTCTCTCTTCCCTCAGTGTGTCTCTCTATTCCCCCCAGTATTTCTCTCTCCCCCCCCCACTGTATCTCTCTCCCACTCCCCCCAGTGTTTCTCTCTCTCTCTCCCCCAGTGTTTCTCTCTCTATTTCTCTCCCCCCAGAGTTCCTCTCTTTCTCTCCCCCCAGAGTTTCTCTCTTTCTCTCCCCCCAGAGTTTCTCTCTTTCTCTCCCCCCAGAGTTTCTCTCTTTCTCTCCCCCCAGAGTTTCTCTCTCTCTCCCCCCATTGTTTATCTCTGTCTCTCTCTCCACAGTGTTTATCTCTGTCTCTCTCTCCACAGTGTTTCCATCTTTCTCTCCCCAGTGTTTCTCTCTCTCTCTCTCCCCCCAGTGTTTTTCTCTGTCTCTCTTTCTCCCCCCAGTGTTTATCTCTCTCTCTCTCTCTCTCCCCAATGTTTCCCTCTCTATCTCTCCCCAGTGTCTCCCTCTATTTCTCTCCCCCCAGTGTTTATCTCTGTCTCCCCCCAGTGTTTATCTCTCTCTCCCACCAGTGTTTATCTCTCTCTCCCCCCAGTGTTTATCTCTCTCCCCCGCAGTGTTCATCTCCCCCCCCAGTGTTCATCTCACTCTTCCACCAGTGTTTCTCTCGCTCTCTCCCCCCAGTGTTTTTCTCTCTCGCCCCCCAGTGTTTCTCTCTCTCTCTTCCGCCAGTGTTTCTCTCTCTCTCTCCCCACAGTGTTTCTCTCTCTCTCTCCCCTCAGTGTTTCTCACTCTCACCCCCCAGTGTTTCTCTCTCTCTCCCTCCAGTGTTTCTCTCACTCACTCCCCCAAGTGTTTCTCTCACCCTCTCCCCCAGTGTTTCTCTAATCCTCTCCCTCCAGTGTTTCTCTCACTCACTCCCCCTCGTGTTTCTCCCACCCTCTCCCCCAGTGTTTCTCTCTCTCTCACCCCAGTTTTTCTCTCTCTCTCTCCCCCCAGTGTTTCTCTCTCTCTCTCCCACCAGTATTTCTCTCTCTCTCTCCCACCAGTGTCTCTCTCTCTCTCTCTTCCCACAGTGTTTCTCTCTCTCTCCACCCCAGTATTTCTCTCTCTCCCCCCAGTGTTTCTCTCTCTCTCTCCCCAGTGTTTCTCTCTCTCTCCCCCCCAGTGTTTCTCTCTCTCTCTCCCCCCAGTGTTTCTCTCTCTCTCCCCCCAGTGTTTTTCTCTCGCTCTCCCTCCAGTGTTACTCTCTCTCTGCCCCCCCCCAGTGTTTCTCTCTCTCTCCCCCCCCAGTGTTTCTCTCTCTCTCTCCCCAGTGTTTATCTCTCTCCCCCCAGTGTTTATCTCTCTCCCCTCCCCCCAGTGTTTTTCTCTCGCTCTCCCTCCAGTGTTACTCTCTCTCTGCCCCCCCCCAGTGTTTCTCTCTCTCTCCCCCCCATTGTTTCTCTCTCCCCTCCCCGCAATGTTTCTCTCTCTCTCTTCCCCCAGTGTTTCTCTCTCTCTCTCTCTCTCTCTACCCCAGTGTTTTTCTCACGCACTCTCTTCCCCCCAGTGTTTCTCTCTCTTCCCTCAGTGTGTCTCTCTATTCCCCCCAGTATTTCTCTCTCTTCCCCCCAGTGTTTCTCTCTCTTTCCCCCAGTGTTTCTCTCTCTTCCCCCCAGTGTTTCTCTCTCTCTCCCCCCCCCACTGTATCTCTCTCCCTCTCCCCCCAGTGTTTCTCTCTCTCTCTCCCCCAGTGTTTCTCTCTCTCTTTCTCTCCCCCCAGAGTTCCTCTCTTTCTCTCCCCCCAGAGTTTCTCTCTTTCTCTCAACCCAGATTTTCTCTCTTTCTCTCCCCCCAGAGTTTCTCTCTTTCTCTCCCCCCAGAGTTTCTCTCTTTCTCTCCCCCCAGAGTTTCTCTCTTTCTCTCCCCCCAGAGTTTATCTCTCTCTCTCCCCCCATTGTTTATCTCTGTCTCTCTCTCCACAGTGTTTCCATCTTTCTCTCCCTCATGTTTCTCACTCTCTCTCCCCCCAGTGTTTTTCTATGTCTCTCTTTCTCCCCCCAGTGTTTATCTCTCTCTCTCTCTCCACAATGTTTCCATCTCTATCGCTCCCCAGTGTCTCCCTCGATTTCTCTCCCCCCAGTGTTTATCTCTCTCTCCCCCCAGTGTTTATCTCTCTATCCCCCCAGTGTTTATCTCTCTCTCCCCCCAGTGTTTATCTCTCTCCCCCGCAGTGTTCATCTCCCCCCCCCCAGTGTTCATCTTACTCTTCCACCAGTGTTTTTCTCTCTCTCTCCCCCCAGTGTTTTTCTCTCTCTCCCCCCAGTGTTTCTCTCTCTCTCTCCCCCCAGTGTTTCTCACTCTCACCCCCAGTGTTTCACTCTCTCTCCCTCCAGTGTTTCTCTCACTCACTCCCCCAAGTGTTTCTCTCACCCTCTCCCCCAGTGTTTCTCTAATCCTCTCCCTCCAGTGTTTCTCTCACTCACTCCCCCCAGTGTTTCTCCCACCCTCTCCCCCAGTGTTTCTCTCTCTCTCCCCCCAGTTTTTTTCTCTCTCTCTCTCCCCCCAGTGTTTCTCTCTCTCTCTCCCACCAGTATTTCTCTCTCTCCCACCAGTGTCTCTCTCTCTTCCCACAGTGTTTCTCTCTCTCTCCACCCCAGTATTTCTCTCTCTCCCCCCAGTGTTTCTCTCTCTCTCCCCAGTGTTTCTCTCTCTCTCCCCCCCAGTGTTTCTCTCTCTCTCTCCCCCCAGTGTTTCTCTCTCTCTCTCCCCTCAGTGTTTCTCACTCTCAATCCCAGTGTTTCTCTCTCTCTCCCTCCAGTGTTTCTCTAACCCTCTCCCCCCAGTGTCTCTCTCACCCTCTCCCCCCAGTGTTTCTCTCACCCGCTCCCCCAGTGTTTCTCTAACCCTCTCCCCCCAGTGTCTCTCTCACCCTCTCCCCCCAGTGTTTCTCTCCCCCTCTCCCCCCAATGTTTCTCTCACCCACTCACCCCAGTGTTTCTCTCCCCCTCTCACCCTAGTGATTCTCTCTCTCTGCCCCCCCCCCCAGTGTTTCTCTCTCTCTCCCCCGCAGTGTTTCTCTCTCTCTCCCCAGTGTTTATCTCTCTCTCCCCCCAGTGTTTATCTCTCTCTCCCCGCAGTGTTTATCTCTCTCCCCCGCAGTGTTCATCTCCCCCCCCCAGTGTTCATCTCACTCTTCCACCAGTGTTTCTCTCTCTCTCTCCCCCCAGTGTTTTTCTCTCTCGCCCCCCAGTGTTTCTCTCTCTCTCTCCCCCCAGTGTTTCTCTCTCTCTCTCCCCACAGTGTTTCTCTCTCTCTCTCCCCTCAGTGTTTCTCACTCTCACCCCCAGTGTTTCTCTCCCTCTCCCTCCAGTGTTTCTCTCACTCACTCCCCCAAGTGTTTCTCTCACCCTCTCTCCCAGTGTTTCTCTAATCCTCTCCCTCCAGTGTTTCTCTCACTCACTCCCCCCAGTGTTTCTCCCACCCGCTCCCCCAGTGTTTCTCTCTCTCTCCCCCCAGTTTTTCTCTCTCTCTCTCCCCCCAGTGTTTCTCTCTCTCTCTCCAACCAGTATTTCTCTCTCTCTCTTCCCACAGTGTCTCTCTCTCTCTCTCTCTTCCCACAGTGTTTCTCTCTCTCTCCACCCCAGTACTTCTCTCTCTCCCCCAGTGTTTCTCTCTCTCTCTCCCCAGTGTTTCTCTCTCTCTCCCCCCCAGTGTTTCTCTCTCTCTCTCCCCCCAGTGTTTCTCTCTCTCTCTCCCCTCAGTGTTTCTCACTCTCACCCCCCAGTGTTTCTCTCTCTCTCCCTCCAGTGTTTCTCTCACTCACTCTCCCAAGTGTTTCTCTCACCCTCTCCCCCAGTGTTTCTCTAACCCTCTCCCCCCAGTGTTTCTCTCACCCTCTCCCCCCAGTGTTTCTCTCACCCGCTCCCCCAGTGTTTCTCTCACCCTCTCCCCCCAATGTTTCTCTCACCCACTCACCCCAGTGTTTCTGTCCCCCTCTCCCCCTAGTGTTTCTCTCTCTCTGCCCTCCCCCCCAGTGTTTCTCTCTCTCTCCCCCGCAGTGTTTCTCTCTCTCTCCCCAGTGTTTATCTCTCTCCCCCCAGTGTTTCTCTCACTCACTCCCCCAAGTGTTTCTATCACCCTCTCCCCCAGTATTTCTCTAACCCTCTCCCCCCAGTGTTTCTCTCACCCTCTCCCCCCAGTGTTTCTCTCACCCTCTCCCCCAGTGTTTCTCTCTCTCTCTTCCCCCAGTGTTTCTCTCTCTCTCCCCCCAGTGTTTTTCTCACGCACTCTCTTCCCCCCAGTGTTTCTCTCTCTTCCCTCAGTGTTTCTCTCTCTTCCCCCCAGTATTTCTCTCTCTTCCCGCCAGTGTTTCTCTCTCTTCCCCCCAGTGTTTCTCTCTCTTCCCCCCAGTGTTTCTCTCTCTCTCCCCCCCACTGTATCTCTCTCCCTCTCCCCCCAGTGTTTCTCTTTCTCTCTCCCCAGTGTTTTTCTCTCTCTCTCTCCCCTCCCGCCCCCCGTGTTTCTCTCTATCCCCCCAGTGTGTGTCTCTCTCTCTCACTTACTCTCCCGGCAGGTTTTCTCTTTCTCTCTCTCCCCCCAGAGGTTCTCTTTCTCCCCCCCCCCCAGTGTTTCTCTCTCTCTCCCCCCAGTGTTTTTCTCTCGCTCTCCCTCCAGTGTTTCTCTCTCTCTGCCCCCCCCAGTGTTTCTCTCTCTCTCCCCCCCCCAGTGTTTCTCTCTCTCTCTCCCCAGTGTTGATCTCTCTCCCCCCAGTGTTTATCTCTCTCCCCTCCCCGCAGTGTTTCTCTCTCTCTCTTCCCCCAGTGTTTCTCTCTCTCTCTCTCTCTACCCCATTGTTTTTCTCACGCACTCTCTTCCCCCCAGTGTTTCTCTCTCTTCCCTCAGTGTTTCTCTCTATTCCCCCCAGTATTTCTCTCTCTTCCCCCAGTGTTTCTCTCTCTTTCCCCCAGTGTTTCTCTCTCTTCCCCCCAGTGTTTCTCTCTCTCTCTCCCCCCCCCCACTGTATCTCTCACCCTCTCCCCCCAGTGTTTCTCTCTCTCTGCCCCCCCCCCAGTGTTTCTCTCTCTCTCCCCCGCAGTGTTTCTCTCTCTCTCTCCCCAGTCTTTATCTCTCTCCCCCCAGTGTTTCTCTCACCCTCTCCCCCCAGTGTTTCTCTCACCCGCTCCCCCAGTGTTTGTCTCACCCTCTCCCCCCAATGTTTCTCTCACCCTCTCCCCCCAGTGTTTCTCTCACCCTCTCCCCCCAGTGTTTCTCTCTCTCTGCCCCCCCCCCATTGTTTCTCTCTCCCCTCCCCGCAATGTTTCTCTCTCTCTCTTCCCCCAGTGTTTCTCTCTCTCTCTCTCTCTCTCTCCCCAGTGTTTTTCTCACGCACTCTCTTCCCCCCAGTGTTTCTCTCTCTTCCCTCAGTGTTTCTCTCTCTTCCCCCCAGTATTTCTCTCTCTTCCCCCCAGTGTTTCTCTCTCTTCCCCCAAGTGTTTCTCTCTCTTCCCCCCAGTGTTTCTCTCTCTCTCCCCCCCACTGTATCTCTCTCCCTCTCCCCCCAGTGTTTCTCTCTCTCTCTCCCCAATGTTTCTCTCTCTCTTTCTCTCCCCCCAGAGATCCTCTCTTTCTCTCCCACCAGATTTTCTCTCTTTCTCTCCCCCCATAGTTTCTCTCTTTCTCTCCCCCCAGAGTTTCTCTCTTTCTCTCCCCCCAGAGTTTCTCTCTTTCTCTCCCCGCAGTGTTTCTATCTCTATCTCTCCCCAGTGTTTTTCTCTCTCTCTCTCCCCTCCCCCCCCCCCGTGTTTCTCTCTATCCCCCCAGTGTGTGTCTCTCTCTCTCACTTTCTCTCCCGCCAGGTTTTCTCTTTCTCTCTCTCCCCCCAGAGTTTCTCTTTCTCCCCCCACCCAGTGTTTCTCTCTCTCTCCCCCCAGTGTTTTTCTCTCGCTCTCCCTCCAGTGTTACTCTCTCTCTGCCCCCCCCAGTGTTTCTCTCTCTCTCCCCCCCCAGTGTTTCTCTCTCTCTCTCCCCAGTGTTTATCTCTCTCCCCCCAGTGTTTATCTCTCTCCCCTCCCCGCAGTGTTTCTCTCTCTCTCTCTTCCCCCAGTGTTTCTCTCTCTCTCTCTCTCTCTCCCCCCAGTGTTTTTCTCACGCACTCTCTTCCCCCCAGTGTTTCTCTCTCTTCCCTCAGTGTGTCTCTCTATTCTCCCCAGTATTTCTCTCTCTTCCCCCCAGTGTTTCTCTCTCTTTCCCCCAGTGTTTCTCTCTCTTCCCCCCAGTGTTTCTCTCTCTCCCCCCCCACTGTATCTCTCTCCCTCTCCCCCCAGTGTTTCTCTCTCTCTCTCCCCCAGTGTTTCTCTCTCTCTTTCTCTCCCCCCAGAGTTCCTCTCTTTCTCTCCCCCCAGAGTTTCTCTCTTTCTCTCCACCCAGAGTTTCTCTCTTTCTCTCCCCCCAGAGTTTCTCTCTTTCTCTCCCCCCAGAGTTTCTCTCTTTCTCTCCCCCCAGAGTTTCTCTCTTTCTCTCCCCCCAGAGTTTCTCTCTCTCTCTCCCCCCATTGTTTATCTCTGTCTCTCTCTCCACAGTGTTTCCATCTTTCTCTCCCTCATGTTTCTCACTCTCTCTCTCCCCCCAGTGTTTTTCTCTGTCTCTCTTTCTCCCCCCAGTGTTTATCTCTCTCTCTCTCCCCAATGTTTCCATCTCTATCTCTCCCCAGTGTCTCTCTCCATTTCTCTCCCCCCAGTGTTTATCTCTCTCTTCCCCCAGTGTTTATCTCTCTCCCCCCCCCAGTGTTTATCTCTCTCCCCCGCAGTGTTCATCTCCCCCCCCCCAGTGTTCATCTCACTCTTCCACCAGTGTTTCTCTCTCTCTCTCCCCGCAGTGTTTTTCTCTCTCTCCCCCCAGTGTTTCTCTCTCTCTCCCCCCAGTGTTTCTCACTCTCACCCCCCAGTGTTTCTCTCTCTCTCCCTCCAGTGTTTCTCTCACTCACTCCCCCAAGTGTTTCTCTCCCCCTCTCCCCCAGTGTTTCTCTAATCCTCTCCCTCCAGTGTTTCTCTCACTCACTCCCCCCAGTGTTTCTCCCACCCTCTCCCCCAGTGTTTCTCTCTCTCTCCCCCCAGTTTTTCTCTCTCTCTCTCCCCCCAGTTTTTCTCTCTCTCTCTCCCACCAGTATTTCTCTCTCTCTCTCCCACCAGTGTCTCTCTCTCTCTCTCTTCCCACAGTGTTTCTCTCTCTCTCCACCCCAGTATTTCTCTCTCTCCCCCCAGTGTTTCCATCTCTCTCTCCCCAGTGTTTCTCTCTCTCTCCCCCCCAGTGTTTCTCTCTCTCTCCCCCCAGTGTTTCTCTCTCTCTCCCTCCAGTGTTTCTCTCACTCACTCCCCCAAGTGTTTCTCTCACCCTCTCCCCCAGTGTTTCTCTAACCCTCTCCCCCCAGTGTTTCTCTCACCCTCTCCCCCCAGTGTTTCTCTCACCCGCTCCCCCAGTGTTTCTCTCCCCCTCTCCCCCCAATGTTTCTCTCACCCACTCACCCCAGTGTTTCTCTCCCCCTCTCCCCCTAGTGTTTCTCTCTCTCTGCCCCCCCACCACCCAGTGTTTCTCTCTCTCTCCCCCGCAGTGTTTCTCTCTCTCTCCCCAGTGTTTATCTCTCTCCCCCCAGTGTTTCTCTCACTCACTCCCCCAAGTGTTTCTATCACCCTCTCCCCCAGTGTTTCTCTAACCCTCTCCCCCCAGTGTTTCTCTCACCCTCTCCCCCCAGTGTTTCTCTCACCCGCTCCCCCAGTGTTTCTCTCACCCTCTCCCCTCAATGTTTCTCTCACCCTCACCCCCCAGTGTTTCTCTCACCCTCTCCCCCCAGTGTTTCTCTCTCTCTGCCCCCCCCCCCCAGTGTTTATCTCTCTCCCCTCCCCGCAGTGTTTCTCTCTCTCTCTTCCCCCAGTGTTTCTCTCTCTCTCTCTCTCTACCCCAGTGTTTTTCTCACGCACTCTCTTCCCCCCAGTGTTTCTCTCTCTTCCCTCAGTGTTTCTCTCTATTCCCCCCAGTATTTCTCTCTCTTCCCCCAGTGTTTCTCTCTCTTTCCCCCAGTGTTTCTCTCTCTTCCCCCCAGTGTTTCTCTCTCTCTGCCCCCCCCCAGTGTTTCTCTCTCTCTCCCCCGCAGTGTTTCTCTCTCTCTCTCCCCAGTCTTTATCTCTCTCCCCCCAGTGTTTCTCTCACTCACTCCCCCAAGTGTTTCTGTCACCCTCTCCCCCAGTGTTTCTCTAACCCTCTCCCCCCAGTGTTTCTCTCACCCTCTCCCCCCAGTGTTTCTCTCACCCGCTCCCCCAGTGTTTGTCTCACCCTCTCCCCCCAATGTTTCTCTCACCCTCTCCCCCCAGTGTTTCTCTCACCCTCTCCCCCCAGTGTTTCTCTCTCTCTGCCCCCCCCCATTGTTTCTCTCTCCCCTCCCCGCAGTGTTTCTCTCTCTCTCTTCCCCCAGTGTTTCTCTCTCTCTCTCTCTCTCTCTCCCCAGTGTTTTTCTCACGCACTCTCTTCCCCCCCCAGTGTTTCTCTCTCTTCCCTCAGTGTTTCTCTCTCTTCCCCCCAGTATTTCTCTCTCTTCCCCCCAGTGTTTCTCTCTCTTCCCCCCAGTGTTTCTCTCTCTTCCCCCCAGTGTTTCTCTCTCTCTCCCCCCCACTGTATCTCTCTCCCTCTCCCCCCAGTGTTTCTCTCTCTCTCTCTCCCCAATGTTTCTCTCTCTCTTTCTCTCCCCCCAGAGATCCTCTCTTTCTCTCCCCCCAGATTTTCTCTCTTTCTCTCCCCCCATAGTTTCTCTCTTTCTCTCCCCCCAGAGTTTCTCTCTTTCTCTCCCCCCAGAGTTTCTCTCTTTCTCTCCCCGCAGTGTTTCTATCTCTATCTCTCCCCAGTGTTTCTCTCTCTCTCTCCCCCCCCCCCCCCGTGTTTCTCTCTATCCGCCCAGTGTGTGTCTCTCTCTCTCACTTTCTCTCCCGCCAGGTTTTCTCTTTCTCTCTCTCCCCCCAGAGTTTCTCTTTCTCCCCCCCCCCCAGTGTTTCTCTCTCTCTCCCCCCAGTGTTTTTCTCTCGCTCTCCCTCCAGTGTTACTCTCTCTCTGCCCCCCCCCCCCAGTGTTTCTCTCTCTCTCCCCCCCCCAGTGTTTCTCTCTCTCTCTTCCCAGTGTTTATCTCTCTCCCCCCAGTGTTTATCTCTCTCCCCTCCCCGCAGTGTTTCTCTCTCTCTCTCTTCCCCCAGTGTTTCTCTCTCTCTCTCTCTCTCCCCCCAGTGTTTTTCTCACGCACTCTCTTCCCCCCAGTGTTTCTCTCTCTTCCCTCAGTGTGTCTCTCTATTCCCCCCAGTATTTCTCTCTCTTCCCCCCAGTGTTTCTCTCTCTTTCCCCCAGTGTTTCTCTCTCTTCACCCCAGTGTTTCTCTCTCTCTCCCCCCCCCCACTGTATCTCTCTCCCTCTCCCCCCAGTGTTTCTCTCTCTCTCTCCCCCAGTGTTTCTCTCTCTCTTTCTCTCCCCCCAGAGTTCCTCTCTTTCTCTCCCCCCAGAGTTTCTCTCTTTCTCTCCAGCCAGAGTTTCTCTCTTTCTCTCCCCCCAGAGTTTCTCTCTTTCTCTCCCCCCAGAGTTTCTCTCTTTCTCTCCCCCCAGAGTTTCTCTCTTTCTCTCCCCCCAGAGTTTCTCTCTCTCTCTCCCCCCATTGTTTATCTCTGTCTCTCTCTCCACAGTGTTTCCATCTTTCTCTCCCTCATGTTTCTCACTCTCTCTCTCCCCCCAGTGTTTTTCTCTGTCTCTCTTTCTCCCCCCAGTGTTTATCTCTCTCTCTCTCCCCAATGTTTCCATCTCTATCTCTCCCCAGTGTCTCCCTCCATTTCTCTCCCCCCAGTGTTTATCTCTCTCTCCCCCCAGTGTTTATCTCTCTCTCCCCCCAGTGTTTATCTCTCTCCCTCCCCAGTGTTTATCTCTCTCCCCCGCAGTGTTCATCTCCCCCCCCCAGTGTTCATCTCACTCTTCCACCAGTGTTTCTCTCTCTCTCTCCCCCCAGTGTTTTTCTCTCTCTCCCCCCAGTGTTTCTCTCTCTCTCTCCCCTCAGTGTTTCTCACTCTCACCCCCAGTGTTTCTCTCTCTCTCCCTCCAGTGTTTCTCTCACTCACTCCCCCAAGTGTTTCTCTCACCCTCTCCCCCAGTGTTTCTCTAATCCTCTCCCTCCAGTGTTTCTCTCACTCACTCCCCCCAGTGTTTCTCCCACCCTCTCCCCCAGTGTTTTTCTCTCTCTCCCCCCAGTTTTTCTCTCTCTCTCTCCCCCCAGTGTTTCTCTCTCTCTCTTCCCACAGTGTTTCTCTCTCTCTCCACCCCAGTATTTCTCTCTCTCCCCCCAGTGTTTCTATCTCTCTCTCCCCAGTGTTTCTCTCTCTCTCCCCCCAGTGTTTCTCTCTCTCTGCCCCCCCAGTGTTTCTCTCTCCCCTCCTCGCAGTGTTTCTCCCTCTCTCTTCCCCCAGTGTTTTTCTCACGCACTCTCTTCCCCCCAGTGTTTGCCTCTCTTCCCTCAGTGTTTCTCTCTCTTCCCCCCAGTATTTCTCTCTCTCTCCCTCCAGCGTTTCTCTCAATCACTCCCCCAAGTGTTTCTCTCACCCTCTCCCCCAGTGTTTCTCTAACCCTCTCCCCCCAGTGTTTCTCTAACCCTCTCCCCCCAGTGTTTCTCTCACCCTCTCCCCCTAGTGTTTCTCTCTCTCTGCCCCCCCACCCCCCAGTGTTTTTCTCTCTCTCCCCCGCAGTGTTTCTCTCTCTCTCCCCAGTGTTTATCTCTCTCCCCCCAGTGTTTCTCTCACTCACTCCCCCAAGTGTTTCTATCACCCTCTCCCCCAGTGTTTCTCTAACCCTCTCCCCCCAGTGTTTCTCTCACCCTCTCCCCCCAGTGTTTCTCTCACCCGCTCCCCCAGTGTTTCTCTCACCCTCTCCCCTCAATGTTTCTCTCACCCTCACCCCCCAGTGTTTCTCTGACCCTCTCCCCCCAGTGTTTCTCTCTGTCTGCCCCCCCAGTGTTTCTCTCTCCCCTCCTCGCAGTGTTTCTCCCTCTCTCTTCCCCCAGTGTTTTTCTCACGCACTCTCTTCCCCCCAGTGTTTCTCTCTCTTCCCTCAGTGTTTCTCTCTCTTCCCCCCAGTATTTCTCTCTCTTCCCGCCAGTGTTTCTCTCTCTTCCCCCAGTGTTTCTCTCTCTTCCCCCCAGTGTTTCTCTCTCTCTCCCCCCCACTGTATCTCTCTCCCTCTCCCCCCAGTGTTTTTTTCTCTCTCTCCCCAGTGTTTTTCTCTCTCTCTCTCCCCTCCCGCCCCCCGTGTTTCTCTCTATCCCCCCAGTGTGTGTCTCTCTCTCTCACTTACTCTCCCGCCAGGTTTTCTCTTTCTCTCTCCCCCCCCCAGAGGTTCTCTTTCTCCCCCCCCCAGTGTTTCTATCTCTTCCCCCCAGTATTTCTCTCTCTTCCCGCCAGTGTTTCTCTCTCTTCCCCCCAGTGTTTCTCTCTCTTCCCCCCAGTGTTTCTCCCTCTCTCCCCCCCCCCCACTGAATCTCTCTCCCTCTCCCCCCAGTGTTTCTCTCTCTCTCTCCCCAGTGTTTTTCTCTCTCTCTCTCCCCTCCCGCCCCCCGTGTTTCTCTCTATCCCCCCAGTGTGTGTCTCTCTCTCTCACTTACTCTCCCGGCAGGTTTTCTCTTTCTCTCTCTCCCCCCAGAGGTTCTCTTTCTCCCCCCCACCCCCAGTGTTTCTCTCTCTCTCCCCCCAGTGTTTTTCTCTCGCTCTCCCTCCAGTGTTTCTCTCTCTCTGCCCCCCCCCAGTGTTTCTCTCTCTCTCCCCCCCCCCCCAGTGTTTCTCTCTCTCTCTACCCCAGTGTTTTTCTCACGCACTCTCTTCCCCCCAGTGTTTCTCTCTCTTCCCTCAGTGTTTCTCTCTATTCCCCCCAGTATTTCTCTCTCTTCCCCCCAGTGTTTCTCTCTCTTTCCCCCAGTGTTTCTCTCTCTTCCCCCCAGTGTTTCTCTCTCTCTCTCCCCCCCCCCCACTGTATCTCTCACCCTCTCCCCACAGTGTTTCTCTCTCTCTGCCCCCCCCAGTGTTTCTCTCTCTCTCCCCCGCAGTGTTTCTCTCTCTCTCTCCCCAGTGTTTATCTCTCTCCCCCCCAGTGTTTCTCTCACTCACTCCCCCAAGTGTTTCTGTCACCCTCTCCCCCAGTGTTTCTCTAACCCTCTCCCCCCAGTGTTTCTCTCACCCTCTCCCCCCAGTGTTTCTCTCACCCGCTCCCCCAGTGTTTGTCTCACCCTCTCCCCCCAATGTTTCTCTCACCCTCTCCCCCCAGTGTTTCTCTCACCCTCTCCCCCCAGTGTTTCTCTCTCTCTGCCCCCCCCCCATTGTTTCTCTCTCCCCTCCCCGCAGTGTTTCTCTCTCTCTCTTCCCCCAGTGTTTCTCTCTCTCTCTCTCTCTCTCCCCCCAGTGTTTTTCTCACGCACTCTCTTCCCCCCAGTGTTTCTCTCTCTTCCCTCGGTGTTTCTCTCTCTTCCCCCCAGTATTTCTCTCTCTTCCCCCCAGTGTTTCTCTCTCTTCCCCCCAGTGTTTCTCTCTCTTCCCCCCAGTGTTTCTCTCTCTCCCCCCCCCCACTGTATCTCTCTCCCTCTCCCCCCAGTGTTTCTCTCTCTCTCTCCTCAGTGTTTCTCTCTCTCTTTCTCTCCCCCCAGAGTTTCTCTCTTTCTCTCCCCCCAGAGTTTCTCTCTTTCTCTCCCCGCAGTGTTTCTATCTCTATCTCTCCCCAGTGTTTTTCTCTCTCTCTCTCCCCTCCCCCCCCCCGTGTTTCTCTCTATCCCCCCAGTGTGTGTCTCTCTCTCTCACTTTCTCTCCCGCCAGGTTTTCTCTTTCTCTCTCTCCCCCCAGAGTTTCTCTTTCTCCCCCCCCCCAGTGTTTCTCTCTCTCTCCCCCCAGTGTTTTTCTCTCGCTCTCCCTCCAGTGTTACTCTCTCTCTGCCCCCCCCCAGTGTTTTTCTCTCTCTCCCCCCCCCCAGTGTTTCTCTCTCTCTCTCCCCAGTGTTTATCTCTCTCCCCCCAGTGTTTATCTCTCTCCCCTCCCCGCAGTGTTTCTCTCTCTCTCTCTTCCCCCAGTGTTTTTCTCTCTCTCTCTCCCCCCAGTGTTTCTCTCTCTCTTTCTCTCCCCCCAGAGTTCCTCTCTTTCTCTCCCCCCAGAGTTTCTCTCTTTCTCTCCCCCCAGAGTTTCTCTCTTTCTCTCCCCCCAGAGTTTCTCTCTTTCTCTCCCCCCAGAGTTTCTCTCTTTCTCTCCCCCCAGAGTTTCTCTCTCTCTCCCCCCATTGTTTATCTCTGTCTCTCTCTCCACAGTGTTTCCATCTTTCTCTCCCTCATGTTTCTCACTCTCTCTCTCCCCCCAGTGTTTTTCTCTGTCTCTCTTTCTCCCCCCAGTGTTTATCTCTCTCTCTCTCTCTCTCCCCCCAGTGTTTTTCTCACGCACTCTCTTCCCCCCAGTGTTTCTCTCTCTTCCCTCGGTGTTTCTCTCTCTTCCCCCCAGTATTTCTCTCTCTTCCCCCCAGTGTTTCTCTCTCTTCCCCCCAGTGTTTCTCTCTCTTCCCCCCAGTGTTTCTCTCTCTCTCCCCCCCACTGTATCTCTCTCCCTCTCCCCCCAGTGTTTCTCTCTCTCTCTCCCCAATGTTTCTCTCTCTCTTTCTCTCCCCCCAGAGATCCTCTCTTTCTCTCCCCCCAGATTTTCTCTCTTTCTCTCCCCCCAATGTTTCCATCTCTATCTCTCCCCAGTGTCTCCCTCTATTTCTCTCCCCCCAGTGTTTATCTCTCTCTCCCCCCAGTGTTTATCTCTCTCTCCCCCCAGTGTTTATCTCTCTCTCCCCCCAGTGTTTATCTCTCTCCCCCGCAGTGTTCATCTCCCCCCCCCAGTGTTCATCTCACTCTTCCACCAGTGTTTATCTCCCTCTCTCCCCCCAGTGTTTTTCTCTCTCTCCCCCCAGTGTTTCTCTCTCTCTCTACCCCCAGTGTTTCTCTCACCCTCTCCCCCAGTGTTTCTCTAATCCTCTCCCTCCAGTGTTTCTCTCTCTCACTCCCCCCAGTGTTTCTCCCACCCTCTCCCCCAGTGTTTCTCTCTCTCTCCCCCCAGTTTTTCTCTCTCTCTCTCCCCCCAGTGTTTCTCTCTCTCTCTCCCACCAGTATTTCTCTCTCTCTCTCCCACCAGTGTCTCTCTCTCTCTCTTCCCACAGTGTTTCTCTCTCTCTCCACCCCAGTATTTCTCTCTCTCCCCCCAGTGTTTCTCTCTCTCTCTCCCCACTGTTTCTCTCTCTCTCCCCCCCAGTGTTTCTCTCTCTCTCTCCCCCCAGTGTTTCTCTCTCTCTCCCTCCAGTGTTTCTCTCACTCACTCCCCCAAGTGTTTCTCTCACCCTCTCCCCCAGTGTTTCTCTAACCCTCTCCCCCCAGTGTTTCTCTCACCCTCTCCCCCCAGTGTTTCTCTCACCCGCTCCCCCAGTGTTTCTCTCCCCCTCTCCCCCCAATGTTTCTCTCACCCACTCACCCCAGTGTTTCTCTCCCCCTCTCCCCCTAGTGTTTCTCTCTCTCTGCCCCCCCCAGTGTTTTTCTCTCTCTCCCCCGCAGTGTTTCTCTCTCTCTCCCCAGTGTTTATCTCTCTCCCCCCAGTGTTTCTCTCACTCACTCCCCCAAGTGTTTCTATCACCCTCTCCCCCAGTGTTTCTCTAACCCTCTCCCCCCAGTGTTTCGCTCACCCTCTCCCCCCAGTGTTTCTCTCACCCGCTCCCCCAGTGTTTCTCTCACCCTCTCCCCTCAATGTTTCTCTCACCCTCACCCCCCAGTGTTTCTCTCACCCTCTCCCCCAGTGTTTCTCTCTCTCTGCCCCCCCCCAGTGTTTCTCTCTCCCCTCCTCGCAGTGTTTCTCCCTCTCTCTTCCCCCAGTGTTTTTCTCACGCACTCTCTTCCCCCCAGTGTTTCTCTCTCTTCCCTCAGTGTTTCTCTCTCTTCCCCCCAGTAGTTCTCTCTCTTCCCGCCAGTGTTTCTCTCTCTTCCCCCCAGTGTTTCTCTCTCTCCCCCCAGTGTTTCTCTCTCTCTCCCCCCCACTGTATCTCTCTCCCTCTCCCCCCAGTGTTTTTCTCTCTCTCTCCCCAGTGGTTTTCTCTCTCTCTCTCCCCTCCCGCCCCCGTGTTTCTCTCTATCCCCCCAGTGTGTGTCTCTCTCTCTCACTTACTCTCCCGCCAGGTTTTCTCTTTCTCTCTCCGCCCCCCCTGAGGTTCTCTTTCTCCCCCCCCCAGTGTTTCTCTCTCTCTCTTCCCCCAGTGTTTCTCTCTCTCTCTCTCTCCCCCCAGTGTTTTTCTCACGCACTCTCTTCCCCCCAGTGTTTCTCTCTCTTCCCTCAGTGTTTCTCTCTCTTCCCCCCAGTATTTCTCTCTTCCCCCCAGTGTTTCTCTCTCTTCCCCCCAGTGTTTCTCTCTCTCTCCCCCCCACTGTATCTCTCTCCCTCTCCCCCCAGTGTTTCTCTCTCTCTCTCCCCAGTGTTTCTCTCTCTCTTTCTCTCCCCCCAGAGATCCTCTCTTTCTCTCCCCCCAGAGTTTCTCCCTTTCTCTCCCCCCAGAGTTTCTCTCTTTCTCTCCCCCCAGAGTTTCTCTCTTTCTCTCCCCCCAGAGTTTCTCTCTTTCTCTCCCCGCAGTGTTTCTCTCTCTCTCTCTCCCCAGTGTTTTTCTCTCTCTCTCTCCCCTCCCCCCCCCCGTGTTTCTCTCTATCCCCCCAGTGTGTGTCTCTCTCTCTCACTTTCTCTCCCGCCAGGTTTTCTCTTTCTCTCTCTCCCCCCAGAGTTTCTCTTTCTCCCCCCCCAGTGTTTCTCTCTCTCTCCCCCCAGTGTTTTTCTCTCGCTCTCCCTCCAGTGTTACTCTCTCTCTGCCCCCCCCCCCAGTGTTTCTCTCTCTCTCTCCTCCCCCAGTGTTTCTCTCTCTCTCTCCCCAGTGTTTATCTCTCTCCCCCCAGTGTTTATCTCTCTCCCCTCCCCGCAGTGTTTCTCTCTCTCTCTCCCCCCAGTGTTTTTCTCACGCACTCTCTTCCCCCCAGTGTTTCTCTCTCTTCCCTCAGTGTGTCTCTCTATTCCCCCCAGTATTTCTCTCTCCCCCCCCCACTGTATCTCTCTCCCACTCCCCCCAGTGTTTCTCTCTCTCTCCCCCAGTGTTTCTCTCTCTATTTCTCTCCCCCCAGAGTTCCTCTCTTTCTCTCCCCCCAGAGTTTCTCTCTTTCTCTCCCCCCAGAGTTTCTCTCTTTCTCTCCCCCCAGAGTTTCTCTCTTTCTCTCCCCCCAGAGTTTCTCTCTCTCTCCCCCCATTGTTTATCTCTGTCTCTCTCTCCACAGTGTTTATCTCTGTCTCTCTCTCCACAGTGTTTCCATCTTTCTCTCCCCAGTGTTTCTCTCTCTCTCTCTCCCCCCAGTGTTTTTCTCTGTCTCTCTTTCTCCCCCCAGTGTTTATCTCTATCTCTCTCTCTCTCCCCAATGTTTCCCTCTCTATCTCTCCCCAGTGTCTCCCTCTATTTCTCTCCCCCCAGTGTTTATCTCTGTCTCCCCCCAGTGTTTATCTCTCTCTCCCACCAGTGTTTATCTCTCTCTCCCCCCAGTGTTTATCTCTCTCCCCCGCAGTGTTCATCTCCCCCCCCCAGTGTTCATCTCACTCTTCCACCAGTGTTTCTCTCGCTCTCTCCCCCCAGTGTTTTTCTCTCTCGCCCCCCAGTGTTTCTCTCTCTCTCTTCCGCCAGTGTTTCTCTCTCTCTCTCCCCACAGTGTTTCTCTCTCTCTCTCCCCTCAGTGTTTCTCACTCTCACCCCCCAGTGTTTCTCTCTCTCTCCCTCCAGTGTTTCTCTCACTCACTCCCCCTCGTGTTTCTCCCACCCTCTCCCCCAGTGTTTCTCTCTCTCTCACCCCAGTTTTTCTCTCTCTCTCTCCCCCCAGTGTTTCTCTCTCTCTCTCCCACCAGTATTTCTCTCTCTCTCTCCCACCAGTGTCTCTCTCTCTCTCTCTTCCCACAGTGTTTCTCTCTCTCTCCACCCCAGTATTTCTCTCTCTCCCCCCAGTGTTTCTCTCTCTCTCTCCCCAGTGTTTCTCTCTCTCTCCCCCCCAGTGTTTCTCTCTCTCTCTCCCCCCAGTGTTTCTCTCTCTCTCCCCCCAGTGTTTTTCTCTCGCTCTCCCTCCAGTGTTACTCTCTCTCTGCCCCCCCCCAGTGTTTCTCTCTTCTCTCCCCCCCCAGTGTTTCTCTCTCTCTCTCCCCAGTGTTTATCTCTCTCCCCCCAGTGTTTATCTCTCTCCCCTCCCCCCAGTGTTTTTCTCTCGCTCTCCCTCCAGTGTTACTCTCTCTCTGCCCCCCCCCCAGTGTTTCTCTCTCTCTCCCCCCCATTGTTTCTCTCTCCCCTCCCCGCAATGTTTCTCTCTCTCTCTTCCCCCAGTGTTTCTCTCTCTCTCTCTCTCTCTCTCTACCCCAGTGTTTTTCTCACGCACTCTCTTCCCCCCAGTGTTTCTCTCTCTTCCCTCAGTGTGTCTCTCTATTCCCCCCAGTATTTCTCTCTCTTCCCCCCAGTGTTTCTCTCTCTTTCCCCCAGTGTTTCTCTCTCTTCCCCCCAGTGTTTCTCTCTCTCTCCCCCCCCCACTGTATCTCTCTCCCTCTCCCCCCAGTGTTTCTCTCTCTCTCTCCCCCAGTGTTTCTCTCTCTCTTTCTCTCCCCCCAGAGTTCCTCTCTTTCTCTCCCCCCAGAGTTTCTCTCTTTCTCTCAACCCAGATTTTCTCTCTTTCTCTCCCCCCAGAGTTTCTCTCTTTCTCTCCCCCCAGAGTTTCTCTCTTTCTCTCCCCCCAGAGTTTCTCTCTTTCTCTCCCCCCAGAGTTTATCTCTCTCTCTCCCCCCATTGTTTATCTCTGTCTCTCTCTCCACAGTGTTTCCATCTTTCTCTCCCTCATGTTTCTCACTCTCTCTCCCCCCAGTGTTTTTCTATGTCTCTCTTTCTCCCCCCAGTGTTTATCTCTCTCTCTCTCTCCACAATGTTTCCATCTCTATCGCTCCCCAGTGTCTCCCTCGATTTCTCTCCCCCCAGTGTTTATCTCTCTCTCCCCCCAGTGTTTATCTCTCTATCCCCCCAGTGTTTATCTCTCTCTCCCCCCAGTGTTTATCTCTCTCCCCCGCAGTGTTCATCTCCCCCCCCCCAGTGTTCATCTTACTCTTCCACCAGTGTTTTTCTCTCTCTCTCCCCCCAGTGTTTTTCTCTCTCTCCCCCCAGTGTTTCTCTCTCTCTCTCCCCCCAGTGTTTCTCACTCTCACCCCCAGTGTTTCACTCTCTCTCCCTCCAGTGTTTCTCTCACTCACTCCCCCAAGTGTTTCTCTCACCCTCTCCCCCAGTGTTTCTCTAATCCTCTCCCTCCAGTGTTTCTCTCACTCACTCCCCCCAGTGTTTCTCCCACCCTCTCCCCCAGTGTTTCTCTCTCTCTCCCCCCAGTTTTTTTCTCTCTCTCTCTCCCCCCAGTGTTTCTCTCTCTCTCTCCCACCAGTATTTCTCTCTCTCCCACCAGTGTCTCTCTCTCTTCCCACAGTGTTTCTCTCTCTCTCCACCCCAGTATTTCTCTCTCTCCCCCCAGTGTTTCTCTCTCTCTCCCCAGTGTTTCTCTCTCTCTCCCCCCCAGTGTTTCTCTCTCTCTCTCCCCCCAGTGTTTCTCTCTCTCTCTCCCCTCAGTGTTTCTCACTCTCAATCCCAGTGTTTCTCTCTCTCTCCCTCCAGTGTTTCTCTAACCCTCTCCCCCCAGTGTCTCTCTCACCCTCTCCCCCCAGTGTTTCTCTCACCCGCTCCCCCAGTGTTTCTCTAACCCTCTCCCCCCAGTGTCTCTCTCACCCTCTCCCCCCAGTGTTTCTCTCCCCCTCTCCCCCCAATGTTTCTCTCACCCACTCACCCCAGTGTTTCTCTCCCCCTCTCACCCTAGTGATTCTCTCTCTCTGCCCCCCCCCAGTGTTTCTCTCTCTCTCCCCCGCAGTGTTTCTCTCTCTCTCCCCAGTGTTTATCTCTCTCTCCCCCCAGTGTTTATCTCTCTCTCCCCGCAGTGTTTATCTCTCTCCCCCGCAGTGTTCATCTCCCCCCCCCAGTGTTCATCTCACTCTTCCACCAGTGTTTCTCTCTCTCTCTCCCCCCAGTGTTTTTCTCTCTCGCCCCCCAGTGTTTCTCTCTCTCTCTCCCCCCAGTGTTTCTCTCTCTCTCTCCCCACAGTGTTTCTCTCTCTCTCTCCCCTCAGTGTTTCTCACTCTCACCCCCAGTGTTTCTCTCCCTCTCCCTCCAGTGTTTCTCTCACTCACTCCCCCAAGTGTTTCTCTCACCCTCTCTCCCAGTGTTTCTCTAATCCTCTCCCTCCAGTGTTTCTCTCACTCACTCCCCCCAGTGTTTCTCCCACCCGCTCCCCCAGTGTTTCTCTCTCTCTCCCCCCAGTTTTTCTCTCTCTCTCTCCCCCCAGTGTTTCTCTCTCTCTCTCCAACCAGTATTTCTCTCTCTCTCTCCCACCAGTGTCTCTCTCTCTCTCTCTCTTCCCACAGTGTTTCTCTCTCTCTCCACCCCAGTACTTCTCTCTCTCCCCCAGTGTTTATCTCTCTCTCTCCCCAGTGTTTCTCTCTCTCTCCCCCCCAGTGTTTCTCTCTCTCTCTCCCCCCAGTGTTTCTCTCTCTCTCTCCCCTCAGTGTTTCTCACTCTCACCCCCCAGTGTTTCTCTCTCTCTCCCTCCAGTGTTTCTCTCACTCACTCTCCCAAGTGTTTCTCTCACCCTCTCCCCCAGTGTTTCTCTAACCCTCTCCCCCCAGTGTTTCTCTCACCCTCTCCCCCCAGTGTTTCTCTCACCCGCTCCCCCAGTGTTTCTCTCACCCTCTCCCCCCAATGTTTCTCTCACCCACTCACCCCAGTGTTTCTGTCCCCCTCTCCCCCTAGTGTTTCTCTCTCTCTGCCCTCCCCCCCAGTGTTTCTCTCTCTCTCCCCCGCAGTGTTTCTCTCTCTCTCCCCAGTGTTTATCTCTCTCCCCCCAGTGTTTCTCTCACTCACTCCCCCAAGTGTTTCTATCACCCTCTCCCCCAGTATTTCTCTAACCCTCTCCCCCCAGTGTTTCTCTCACCCTCTCCCCCCAGTGTTTCTCTCACCCTCTCCCCCAGTGTTTCTCTCTCTCTCTTCCCCCAGTGTTTCTCTCTCTCTCCCCCCAGTGTTTTTCTCACGCACTCTCTTCCCCCCAGTGTTTCTCTCTCTTCCCTCAGTGTTTCTCTCTCTTCCCCCCAGTATTTCTCTCTCTTCCCGCCAGTGTTTCTCTCTCTTCCCCCCAGTGTTTCTCTCTCTTCCCCCCAGTGTTTCTCTCTCTCTCCCCCCCACTGTATCTCTCTCCCTCTCCCCCCAGTGTTTCTCTCTCTCTCTCCCCAGTGTTTTTCTCTCTCTCTCTCCCCTCCCGCCCCCCGTGTTTCTCTCTATCCCCCCAGTGTGTGTCTCTCTCTCTCACTTACTCTCCCGGCAGGTTTTCTCTTTCTCTCTCTCCCCCCAGAGGTTCTCTTTCTCCCCCCCCCCCAGTGTTTCTCTCTCTCTCCCCCCAGTGTTTTTCTCTCGCTCTCCCTCCAGTGTTTCTCTCTCTCTGCCCCCCCCAGTGTTTCTCTCTCTCTCCCCCCCCCAGTGTTTCTCTCTCTCTCTCCCCAGTGTTGATCTCTCTCCCCCCAGTGTTTATCTCTCTCCCCTCCCCGCAGTGTTTCTCTCTCTCTCTTCCCCCAGTGTTTCTCTCTCTCTCTCTCTCTACCCCATTGTTTTTCTCACGCACTCTCTTCCCCCCAGTGTTTCTCTCTCTTCCCTCAGTGTTTCTCTCTATTCCCCCCAGTATTTCTCTCTCTTCCCCCAGTGTTTCTCTCTCTTTCCCCCAGTGTTTCTCTCTCTTCCCCCCAGTGTTTCTCTCTCTCTCTCCCCCCCCCACTGTATCTCTCACCCTCTCCCCCCAGTGTTTCTCTCTCTCTGCCCCCCCCCCAGTGTTTCTCTCTCTCTCCCCCGCAGTGTTTCTCTCTCTCTCTCCCCAGTCTTTATCTCTCTCCCCCCAGTGTTTCTCTCACTCACTCCCCCAAGTGTTTCTGTCACCCTCTCCCCCAGTGTTTCTCGAACCCTCTCCCCCCAGTGTTTCTCTCACCCTCTCCCCCCAGTGTTTCTCTCACCCGCTCCCCCAGTGTTTGTCTCACCCTCTCCCCCCAATGTTTCTCTCACCCTCTCCCCCCAGTGTTTCTCTCACCCTCTCCCCCCAGTGTTTCTCTCTCTCTGCCCCCCCCCCCATTGTTTCTCTCTCCCCTCCCCGCAATGTTTCTCTCTCTCTCTTCCCCCAGTGTTTCTCTCTCTCTCTCTCTCTCTCTCCCCAGTGTTTTTCTCACGCACTCTCTTCCCCCCAGTGTTTCTCTCTCTTCCCTCAGTGTTTCTCTCTCTTCCCCCCAGTATTTCTCTCTCTTCCCCCCAGTGTTTCTCTCTCTTCCCCCCAGTGTTTCTCTCTCTTCCCCCCAGTGTTTCTCTCTCTCTCCCCCCCACTGTATCTCTCTCCCTCTCCCCCCAGTGTTTCTCTCTCTCTCTCCCCAATGTTTCTCTCTCTCTTTCTCTCCCCCCAGAGATCCTCTCTTTCTCTCCCACCAGATTTTCTCTCTTTCTCTCCCCCCATAGTTTCTCTCTTTCTCTCCCCCCAGAGTTTCTCTCTTTCTCTCCCCCCAGAGTTTCTCTCTTTCTCTCCCCGCAGTGTTTCTATCTCTATCTCTCCCCAGTGTTTTTCTCTCTCTCTCTCCCCTCCCCCCCCCCCGTGTTTCTCTCTATCCCCCCAGTGTGTGTCTCTCTCTCTCACTTTCTCTCCCGCCAGGTTTTCTCTTTCTCTCTCTCCCCCCAGAGTTTCTCTTTCTCCCCCCACCCAGTGTTTCTCTCTCTCTCCCCCCAGTGTTTTTCTCTCGCTCTCCCTCCAGTGTTACTCTCTCTCTGCCCCCCCCAGTGTTTCTCTCTCTCTCCCCCCCCAGTGTTTCTCTCTCTCTCCCCCCAGTGTTTTTCTCTCGCTCTCCCTCCAGTGTTACTCTCTCTCTGCCCCCCCCAGTGTTTATCTCTCTCCCCCCAGTGTTTATCTCTCTCCCCTCCCCGCAGTGTTTCTCTCTCTCTCTCTTCCCCCAGTGTTTCTCTCTCTCTCTCTCTCTCTCCCCCCAGTGTTTTTCTCACGCACTCTCTTCCCCCCAGTGTTTCTCTCTCTTCCCTCAGTGTGTCTCTCTATTCTCCCCAGTATTTCTCTCTCTTCCCCCCAGTGTTTCTCTCTCTTTCCCCCAGTGTTTCTCTCTCTTCCCCCCAGTGTTTCTCTCTCTCCCCCCCCACTGTATCTCTCTCCCTCTCCCCCCAGTGTTTCTCTCTCTCTCTCCCCCAGTGTTTCTCTCTCTCTTTCTCTCCCCCCAGAGTTCCTCTCTTTCTCTCCCCCCAGAGTTTCTCTCTTTCTCTCCACCCAGAGTTTCTCTCTTTCTCTCCCCCCAGAGTTTCTCTCTTTCTCTCCCCCCAGAGTTTCTCTCTTTCTCTCCCCCCAGAGTTTCTCTCTTTCTCTCCCCCCAGAGTTTCTCTCTCTCTCTCCCCCCATTGTTTATCTCTGTCTCTCTCTCCACAGTGTTTCCATCTTTCTCTCCCTCATGTTTCTCACTCTCTCTCTCCCCCCAGTGTTTTTCTCTGTCTCTCTTTCTCCCCCCAGTGTTTATCTCTCTCTCTCTCCCCAATGTTTCCATCTCTATCTCTCCCCAGTGTCTCTCTCCATTTCTCTCCCCCCAGTGTTTATCTCTCTCTTCCCCCAGTGTTTATCTCTCTCCCCCCCCCAGTGTTTATCTCTCTCCCCCGCAGTGTTCATCTCCCCCCCCCAGTGTTCATCTCACTCTTCCACCAGTGTTTCTCTCTCTCTCTCTCTCCCCGCAGTGTTTTTCTCTCTCTCCCCCCAGTGTTTCTCTCTCTCTCCCCCCAGTGTTTCTCACTCTCACCCCCCAGTGTTTCTCTCTCTCTCCCTCCAGTGTTTCTCTCACTCACTCCCCCAAGTGTTTCTCTCACCCTCTCCCCCAGTGTTTCTCTAATCCTCTCCCTCCAGTGTTTCTCTCACTCACTCCCCCCAGTGTTTCTCCCACCCTCTCCCCCAGTGTTTCTCTCTCTCTCCCCCCAGTTTTTCTCTCTCTCTCTCCCCCCAGTTTTTCTCTCTCTCTCTCCCACCAGTATTTCTCTCTCTCTCTCCCACCAGTGTCTCTCTCTCTCTCTCTTCCCACAGTGTTTCTCTCTCTCTCCACCCCAGTATTTCTCTCTCTCCCCCCAGTGTTTCCATCTCTCTCTCCCCAGTGTTTCTCTCTCTCTCCCCCCCAGTGTTTCTCTCTCTCTCTCCCCCCAGTGTTTCTCTCTCTCTCCCTCCAGTGTTTCTCTCACTCACTCCCCCAAGTGTTTCTCTCACCCTCTCCCCCAGTGTTTCTCTAACCCTCTCCCCCCAGTGTTTCTCTCACCCTCTCCCCCCAGTGTTTCTCTCACCCGCTCCCCCAGTGTTTCTCTCCCCCTCTCCCCCCAATGTTTCTCTCACCCACTCACCCCAGTGTTTCTCTCCCCCTCTCCCCCTAGTGTTTCTCTCTCTCTGCCCCCCCACCACCCAGTGTTTCTCTCTCTCTCCCCCGCAGTGTTTCTCTCTCTCTCCCCAGTGTTTATCTCTCTCCCCCCAGTGTTTCTCTCACTCACTCCCCCAAGTGTTTCTATCACCCTCTCCCCCAGTGTTTCTCTAACCCTCTCCCCCCAGTGTTTCTCTCACCCTCTCCCCCCAGTGTTTCTCTCACCCGCTCCCCCAGTGTTTCTCTCACCCTCTCCCCTCAATGTTTCTCTCACCCTCACCCCCCAGTGTTTCTCTCACCCTCTCCCCCCAGTGTTTCTCTCTCTCTGCCCCCCCCCCAGTGTTTATCTCTCTCCCCTCCCCGCAGTGTTTCTCTCTCTCTCTTCCCCCAGTGTTTCTCTCTCTCTCTCTCTCTACCCCAGTGTTTTTCTCACGCACTCTCTTCCCCCCAGTGTTTCTCTCTCTTCCCTCAGTGTTTCTCTCTATTCCCCCCAGTATTTCTCTCTCTTCCCCCAGTGTTTCTCTCTCTTTCCCCCAGTGTTTCTCTCTCTTCCCCCCAGTGTTTCTCTCTCTCTGCCCCCCCCCCAGTGTTTCTCTCTCTCTCCCCCGCAGTGTTTCTCTCTCTCTCTCCCCAGTCTTTATCTCTCTCCCCCCAGTGTTTCTCTCACTCACTCCCCCAAGTGTTTCTGTCACCCTCTCCCCCAGTGTTTCTCTAACCCTCTCCCCCCAGTGTTTCTCTCACCCTCTCCCCCCAGTGTTTCTCTCACCCGCTCCCCCAGTGTTTGTCTCACCCTCTCCCCCCAATGTTTCTCTCACCCTCTCCCCCCAGTGTTTCTCTCACCCTCTCCCCCCAGTGTTTCTCTCTCTCTGCCCCCCCCCCATTGTTTCTCTCTCCCCTCCCCGCAGTGTTTCTCTCTCTCTCTTCCCCCAGTGTTTCTCTCTCTCTCTCTCTCTCTCTCTCCCCAGTGTTTTTCTCACGCACTCTCTTCCCCCCCCAGTGTTTCTCTCTCTTCCCTCAGTGTTTCTCTCTCTTCCCCCCAGTATTTCTCTCTCTTCCCCCCAGTGTTTCTCTCTCTTCCCCCCAGTGTTTCTCTCTCTTCCCCCCAGTGTTTCTCTCTCTCTCCCCCCCACTGTATCTCTCTCCCTCTCCCCCCAGTGTTTCTCTCTCTCTCTCTCCCCAATGTTTCTCTCTCTCTTTCTCTCCCCCCAGAGATCCTCTCTTTCTCTCCCCCCAGATTTTCTCTCTTTCTCTCCCCCCATAGTTTCTCTCTTTCTCTCCCCCCAGAGTTTCTCTCTTTCTCTCCCCCCAGAGTTTCTCTCTTTCTCTCCCCGCAGTGTTTCTATCTCTATCTCTCCCCAGTGTTTCTCTCTCTCTCTCCCCCCCCCCCGTGTTTCTCTCTATCCGCCCAGTGTGTGTCTCTCTCTCTCACTTTCTCTCCCGCCAGGTTTTCTCTTTCTCTCTCTCCCCCCAGAGTTTCTCTTTCTCCCCCCCCCCCAGTGTTTCTCTCTCTCTCCCCCCAGTGTTTTTCTCTCGCTCTCCCTCCAGTGTTACTCTCTCTCTGCCCCCCCCCCAGTGTTTCTCTCTCTCTCCCCCCCCCAGTGTTTCTCTCTCTCTCTTCCCAGTGTTTATCTCTCTCCCCCCAGTGTTTATCTCTCTCCCCTCCCCGCAGTGTTTCTCTCTCTCTCTCTTCCCCCAGTGTTTCTCTCTCTCTCTCTCTCTCCCCCCAGTGTTTTTCTCACGCACTCTCTTCCCCCCAGTGTTTCTCTCTCTTCCCTCAGTGTGTCTCTCTATTCCCCCCAGTATTTCTCTCTCTTCCCCCCAGTGTTTCTCTCTCTTTCCCCCAGTGTTTCTCTCTCTTCACCCCAGTGTTTCTCTCTCTCTCCCCCCCCCCACTGTATCTCTCTCCCTCTCCCCCCAGTGTTTCTCTCTCTCTCTCCCCCAGTGTTTCTCTCTCTCTTTCTCTCCCCCCAGAGTTCCTCTCTTTCTCTCCCCCCAGAGTTTCTCTCTTTCTCTCCAGCCAGAGTTTCTCTCTTTCTCTCCCCCCAGAGTTTCTCTCTTTCTCTCCCCCCAGAGTTTCTCTCTTTCTCTCCCCCCAGAGTTTCTCTCTTTCTCTCCCCCCAGAGTTTCTCTCTCTCTCTCCCCCCATTGTTTATCTCTGTCTCTCTCTCCACAGTGTTTCCATCTTTCTCTCCCTCATGTTTCTCACTCTCTCTCTCCCCCCAGTGTTTTTCTCTGTCTCTCTTTCTCCCCCCAGTGTTTATCTCTCTCTCTCTCCCCAATGTTTCCATCTCTATCTCTCCCCAGTGTCTCCCTCCATTTCTCTCCCCCCAGTGTTTATCTCTCTCTCCCCCCAGTGTTTATCTCTCTCTCCCCCCAGTGTTTATCTCTCTCCCTCCCCAGTGTTTATCTCTCTCCCCCGCAGTGTTCATCTCCCCCCCCCAGTGTTCATCTCACTCTTCCACCAGTGTTTCTCTCTCTCTCTCCCCCCAGTGTTTTTCTCTCTCTCCCCCCAGTGTTTCTCTCTCTCTCTCCCCTCAGTGTTTCTCACTCTCACCCCCAGTGTTTCTCTCTCTCTCCCTCCAGTGTTTCTCTCACTCACTCCCCCAAGTGTTTCTCTCACCCTCTCCTACAGTGTTTCTCTAATCCTCTCCCTCCAGTGTTTCTCTCACTCACTCCCCCCAGTGTTTCTCCCACCCTCTCCCCCAGTGTTTTTCTCTCTCTCCCCCCAGTTTTTCTCTCTCTCTCTCCCCCCAGTGTTTCTCTCTCTCTCTTCCCACAGTGTTTCTCTCTCTCTCCACCCCAGTATTTCTCTCTCTCCCCCCAGTGTTTCTATCTCTCTCTCCCCAGTGTTTCTCTCTCTCTCCCCCCAGTGTTTCTCTCTCTCTGCCCCCCCAGTGTTTCTCTCTCCCCTCCTCGCAGTGTTTCTCCCTCTCTCTTCCCCCAGTGTTTTTCTCACGCACTCTCTTCCCCCCAGTGTTTGCCTCTCTTCCCTCAGTGTTTCTCTCTCTTCCCCCCAGTATTTCTCTCTCTCTCCCTCCAGCGTTTCTCTCAATCACTCCCCCAAGTGTTTCTCTCACCCTCTCCCCCAGTGTTTCTCTAACCCTCTCCCCCCAGTGTTTCTCTAACCCTCTCCCCCCAGTGTTTCTCTCACCCTCTCCCCCTAGTGTTTCTCTCTCTCTGCCCCCCCACCCCCCAGTGTTTTTCTCTCTCTCCCCCGCAGTGTTTCTCTCTCTCTCCCCAGTGTTTATCTCTCTCCCCCCAGTGTTTCTCTCACTCACTCCCCCAAGTGTTTCTATCACCCTCTCCCCCAGTGTTTCTCTCACCCTCTCCCCCCAATGTTTCTCTCACCCTCACCCCCCAGTGTTTCTCTGACCCTCTCCCCCCAGTGTTTCTCTCTGTCTGCCCCCCCAGTGTTTCTCTCTCCCCTCCTCGCAGTGTTTCTCCCTCTCTCTTCCCCCAGTGTTTTTCTCACGCACTCTCTTCCCCCCAGTGTTTCTCTCTCTTCCCCCCAGTATTTCTCTCTCTTCCCGCCAGTGTTTCTCTCTCTTCCCCCCAGTGTTTCTCTCTCTTCCCCCCAGTGTTTCTCTCTCTCTCCCCCCCACTGTATCTCTCTCCCTCTCCCCCCAGTGTTTTTTTCTCTCTCTCCCCAGTGTTTTTCTCTCTCTCTCTCCCCTCCCGCCCCCCGTGTTTCTCTCTATCCCCCCAGTGTGTGTCTCTCTCTCTCACTTACTCTCCCGCCAGGTTTTCTCTTTCTCTCTCCCCCCCCCAGAGGTTCTCTTTCTCCCCCCCCCCAGTGTTTCTCTCTCTTCCCCCCAGTATTTCTCTCTCTTCCCGCCAGTGTTTCTCTCTCTTCCCCCCAGTGTTTCTCTCTCTTCCCCCCAGTGTTTCTCCCTCTCTCCCCCCCCCCACTGAATCTCTCTCCCTCTCCCCCCAGTGTTTCTCTCTCTCTCTCCCCAGTGTTTTTCTCTCTCTCTCTCCCCTCCCGCCCCCCGTGTTTCTCTCTATCCCCCCAGTGTGTGTCTCTCTCTCTCACTTACTCTCCCGGCAGGTTTTCTCTTTCTCTCTCTCCCCCCAGAGGTTCTCTTTCTCCCCCCCACCCCCAGTGTTTCTCTCTCTCTCCCCCCAGTGTTTTTCTCTCGCTCTCCCTCCAGTGTTTCTCTCTCTCTGCCCCCCCCAGTGTTTCTCTCTCTCTCCCCCCCCCCCAGTGTTTCTCTCTCTCTCTACCCCAGTGTTTTTCTCACGCACTCTCTTCCCCCCAGTGTTTCTCTCTCTTCCCTCAGTGTTTCTCTCTATTCCCCCCAGTATTTCTCTCTCTTCCCCCCAGTGTTTCTCTCTCTTTCCCCCAGTGTTTCTCTCTCTTCCCCCCAGTGTTTCTCTCTCTCTCTCCCCCCCCCCACTGTATCTCTCACCCTCTCCCCACAGTGTTTCTCTCTCTCTGCCCCCCCCAGTGTTTCTCTCTCTCTCCCCCGCAGTGTTTCTCTCTCTCTCTCCCCAGTGTTTATCTCTCTCCCCCCCAGTGTTTCTCTCACTCACTCCCCCAAGTGTTTCTGTCACCCTCTCCCCCAGTGTTTCTCTAACCCTCTCCCCCCAGTGTTTCTCTCACCCTCTCCCCCCAGTGTTTCTCTCACCCGCTCCCCCAGTGTTTGTCTCACCCTCTCCCCCCAATGTTTCTCTCACCCTCTCCCCCCAGTGTTTCTCTCACCCTCTCCCCCCAGTGTTTCTCTCTCTCTGCCCCCCCCCCATTGTTTCTCTCTCCCCTCCCCGCAGTGTTTCTCTCTCTCTCTTCCCCCAGTGTTTCTCTCTCTCTCTCTCTCTCTCCCCCCAGTGTTTTTCTCACGCACTCTCTTCCCCCCAGTGTTTCTCTCTCTTCCCTCGGTGTTTCTCTCTCTTCCCCCCAGTATTTCTCTCTCTTCCCCCCAGTGTTTCTCTCTCTTCCCCCCAGTGTTTCTCTCTCTTCCCCCCAGTGTTTCTCTCTCTCCCCCCCCCCACTGTATCTCTCTCCCTCTCCCCCCAGTGTTTCTCTCTCTCTCTCCTCAGTGTTTCTCTCTCTCTTTCTCTCCCCCCAGAGTTTCTCTCTTTCTCTCCCCCCAGAGTTTCTCTCTTTCTCTCCCCGCAGTGTTTCTATCTCTATCTCTCCCCAGTGTTTTTCTCTCTCTCTCTCCCCTCCCCCCCCCGTGTTTCTCTCTATCCCCCCAGTGTGTGTCTCTCTCTCTCACTTTCTCTCCCGCCAGGTTTTCTCTTTCTCTCTCTCCCCCCAGAGTTTCTCTTTCTCCCCCCCCCCCAGTGTTTCTCTCTCTCTCCCCCCAGTGTTTTTCTCTCGCTCTCCCTCCAGTGTTACTCTCTCTCTGCCCCCCCCCAGTGTTTTTCTCTCTTTCTCTCCCCCCAGAGTTTCTCTCTTTCTCTCCCCCCAGAGTTTCTCTCTTTCTCTCCCCCCAGAGTTTCTCTCTTTCTCTCCCCCCAGAGTTTCTCTCTCTCTCCCCCCATTGTTTATCTCTGTCTCTCTCTCCACAGTGTTTCCATCTTTCTCTCCCTCATGTTTCTCACTCTCTCTCTCCCCCCAGTGTTTTTCTCTGTCTCTCTTTCTCCCCCCAGTGTTTATCTCTCTCTCTCTCTCTCTCCCCCCAGTGTTTTTCTCACGCACTCTCTTCCCCCCAGTGTTTCTCTCTCTTCCCTCGGTGTTTCTCTCTCTTCCCCCCAGTATTTCTCTCTCTTCCCCCCAGTGTTTCTCTCTCTTCCCCCCAGTGTTTCTCTCTCTTCCCCCCAGTGTTTCTCTCTCTCTCCCCCCCACTGTATCTCTCTCCCTCTCCCCCCAGTGTTTCTCTCTCTCTCTCCCCAATGTTTCTCTCTCTCTTTCTCTCCCCCCAGAGATCCTCTCTTTCTCTCCCCCCAGATTTTCTCTCTTTCTCTCCCCCCAATGTTTCCATCTCTATCTCTCCCCAGTGTCTCCCTCTATTTCTCTCCCCCCAGTGTTTATCTCTCTCTCCCCCCAGTGTTTATCTCTCTCTCCCCCCAGTGTTTATCTCTCTCTCCCCCCAGTGTTTATCTCTCTCCCCCGCAGTGTTCATCTCCCCCCCCCAGTGTTCATCTCACTCTTCCACCAGTGTTTATCTCCCTCTCTCCCCCCAGTGTTTTTCTCTCTCTCCCCCCAGTGTTTCTCTCTCTCTCTACCCCCAGTGTTTCTCTCACCCTCTCCCCCAGTGTTTCTCTAATCCTCTCCCTCCAGTGTTTCTCTCTCTCACTCCCCCCAGTGTTTCTCCCACCCTCTCCCCCAGTGTTTCTCTCTCTCTCCCCCCAGTTTTTCTCTCTCTCTCTCCCCCCAGTGTTTCTCTCTCTCTCTCCCACCAGTATTTCTCTCTCTCTCTCCCACCAGTGTCTCTCTCTCTCTCTTCCCACAGTGTTTCTCTCTCTCTCCACCCCAGTATTTCTCTCTCTCCCCCCAGTGTTTCTCTCTCTCTCTCCCCACTGTTTCTCTCTCTCTCCCCCCCAGTGTTTCTCTCTCTCTCTCCCCCCAGTGTTTCTCTCTCTCTCCCTCCAGTGTTTCTCTCACTCACTCCCCCAAGTGTTTCTCTCACCCTCTCCCCCAGTGTTTCTCTAACCCTCTCCCCCCAGTGTTTCTCTCACCCTCTCCCCCCAGTGTTTCTCTCACCCGCTCCCCCAGTGTTTCTCTCCCCCTCTCCCCCCAATGTTTCTCTCACCCACTCACCCCAGTGTTTCTCTCCCCCTCTCCCCCTAGTGTTTCTCTCTCTCTGCCCCCCCCAGTGTTTTTCTCTCTCTCCCCCGCAGTGTTTCTCTCTCTCTCCCCAGTGTTTATCTCTCTCCCCCCAGTGTTTCTCTCACTCACTCCCCCAAGTGTTTCTATCACCCTCTCCCCCAGTGTTTCTCTAACCCTCTCCCCCCAGTGTTTCGCTCACCCTCTCCCCCCAGTGTTTCTCTCACCCGCTCCCCCAGTGTTTCTCTCACCCTCTCCCCTCAATGTTTCTCTCACCCTCACCCCCCAGTGTTTCTCTCACCCTCTCCCCCAGTGTTTCTCTCTCTCTGCCCCCCCCAGTGTTTCTCTCTCCCCTCCTCGCAGTGTTTCTCCCTCTCTCTTCCCCCAGTGTTTTTCTCACGCACTCTCTTCCCCCCAGTGTTTCTCTCTCTTCCCTCAGTGTTTCTCTCTCTTCCCCCCAGTAGTTCTCTCTCTTCCCGCCAGTGTTTCTCTCTCTTCCCCCCAGTGTTTCTCTCTCTCCCCCCAGTGTTTCTCTCTCTCTCCCCCCCACTGTATCTCTCTCCCTCTCCCCCCAGTGTTTTTCTCTCTCTCTCCCCAGTGTTTTTCTCTCTCTCTCTCCCCTCCCGCCCCCGTGTTTCTCTCTATCCCCCCAGTGTGTGTCTCTCTCTCTCACTTACTCTCCCGCCAGGTTTTCTCTTTCTCTCTCCGCCCCCCCTGAGGTTCTCTTTCTCCCCCCCCCAGTGTTTCTCTCTCTCTCCCCCCGTTGTTTTTCTCTCGCTCTCCCTCCAGTGTTTCTCTCTCTCTGCCCCCGCCCAGTGTTTCTCTCTCTCTGCCCCCCCCCAGTGTTTCTCTCTCTCCCCAGTGTTTATCTCTCTCCCCCAGTGTTTATCTCTCTCCCCTCCCCGCAGTGTTTCTCTCTCTCTCTTCCCCCAGTGTTTCTCTCTCTCTCTCTCTCTCTCCCACCAGTGTTTTTCTCACGCACTCTCTTCCCCCCAGTGTTTCTCTCTCTTCCCTCAGTGTTTCTCTCTATTCCCCCCAGTATTTCTCTCTCTTCCCCCCAGTGTTTCTCTCTCTTTCCCCCAGTGTTTCTCTCTCTTCCCCCCAGTGTTTCTCTCTCTCTCTCCCCCCCCACTGTATCTCTCTCCCTCTCCCCCCAGTGTTTCTCTCTCACTCTCCCCAGTGTTTCTCTCTCTCTTTCTCTCCCCCCAGAGTTCCTCTCTTTCTCTCCCCCCAGAGTTTCTCTCGTTCTCTCCACCCAGAGTTTCTCTCTTTCTCTCCCCCCAGAGTTTCTCTCTTTCTCTCCCCCCAGAGTTTCTCTCTTTCTCTCCCCCCAGAGTTTCTCTCTTTCACTCCCCCCAGTGTTTCTCACTCTCTCTCTCCCCCCAGTGTTTTTCTCTGTCTCTCTTTCTCCCCCCAGTGTTTATCTCTCTCTCTCTCTCCCCAATGTTTCCCTCTCTATCTCTCCTTAGTGTCTCCCTCTATTTCTCTCCCCCCAGTGTTTATCTCTCTCTCCCCCCAGTGTTTATCTCTCTCTCCCCCCAGTGTTTATCTCTCTCTCCCCCCAGTGTTTATCTCTCTCCCCCGCAGTGTTCATCTCACTCTTCCTCCAGTGTTTCTCTCTCTCTCTCCCCCCAGTGTTTCTCTCTCTCTCCCCCCAGTGTTTCTCTCTCTCTCTCCCCCCAGTGTTTCTCTCTCTTCCCCCCAGTGTTTCTCTCTCTCCCCCCAGTGTTTCTCTCTCTCCCCACAGTGTTTCACTCTCTTTCCCCCAGTGTTTCTCTCTCTCTCCCCCCAGTGTTTCTCTCGCTCCCCCCAGTGTTTCTCTCGCTCTTCCCCAGAATTTCTCTCTCTCTCACACCAGTTTTTCTCTCTCTCCCCCCAGTGTTTCTCTCTCTCTTTCCCCAGTGTTTCTCTCTCTCTCTCCCCCCAGTGTTTCTCTCTCTCTCCCCAGTGTTTCACTCTCTCTCTCCCCCAGTGTTTCTCTCTCTCTCCCCCCAGTGTTTCTCTCTCTCTCCCCCGAGTGTTTCACTCTCTCTGTCCGCCCAGTGTTTCTCTCTCTCTCTCCCCTCAGTGCTTCTCTCTCTCTCTCCCCCGAGTGTTTCTCTCTCTCTCTGCCCCCAGTGTTTATCTCTCTCTCTCCCCCCAGTATTTATCTCTCTCTCTCCCTCCAGCGTTTATCTCTCTCTCCACCCCAGTGTTTCTCTGTCTCTCTTTCTCTCCCCCCCACTGTTTCTCTCTCTCCCCCCAGTGTTTCTCTCTCTCCCCACAGTGTTTCACTCTCTTTCCCCCAGTTTTTCTCTCTCTCTCCCCCCCAGTGTTTCTCTCGCTCCCCCCAGTGTTTCTCTCGCTCTTCCCCAGTATTTCTCTCTCTCACCCCAGTGTTTCTCTCTCTCCCCCCAGTGTTTCTCTCTCTCTCCCCCCCACTGTATCTCTCTCCCTCTCCCCCCAGTGTTTTTCTCTCTCTCTCCCCAGTGTTTTTCTCTCTCTCTCTCCCCTCCCGCCCCCCGTGTTTCTCTCTATCCCCCCAGTGTGTGTCTCTCTCTCTCACTTACTCTCCCGCCAGGTTTTCTCTTTCTCTCTCCCCCCCCCCAGAGGTTCTCTTTCTCCCCCCCCCCCAGTGTTTCTCTCTCTCTCCCCCCAGTGTTTTTCTCTCGCTCTCCCTCCAGTGTTTCTCTCTCTCTGCCCCCGCCCAGTGTTTCTCTCTCTCTGCCCCCCCCCCCAGTGTTTCTCTCTCTCCCCAGTGTTTATCTCTCTCCCCCAGTGTTTATCTCTCTCCCCTCCCCGCAGTGTTTCTCTCTCTCTCTTCCCCCAGTGTTTCTCTCTCTCTCTCTCTCTCTCCCACCAGTGTTTTTCTCACGCACTCTCTTCCCCCCAGTGTTTCTCTCTCTTCCCTCAGTGTTTCTCTCTATTCCCCCCAGTATTTCTCTCTCTTCCCCCCAGTGTTTCTCTCTCTTTCCCCCAGTGTTTCTCTCTCTTCCCCCCAGTGTTTCTCTCTCTCTCTCCCCCCCACTGTATCTCTCTCCCTCTCCCCCCAGTGTTTCTCTCTCACTCTCCCCAGTGTTTCTCTCTCTCTTTCTCTCCCCCCAGAGTTCCTCTCTTTCTCTCCCCCCAGAGTTTCTCTCGTTCTCTCCACCCAGAGTTTCTCTCTTTCTCTCCCCCCAGAGTTTCTCTCTTTCTCTCCCCCCAGAGTTTCTCTCTTTCTCTCCCCCCAGAGTTTCTCTCTTTCACTCCCCCCAGTGTTTCTCACTCTCTCTCTCCCCCCAGTGTTTTTCTCTGTCTCTCTTTCTCCCCCCAGTGTTTATCTCTCTCTCTCTCTCCCCAATGTTTCCCTCTCTATCTCTCCTTAGTGTCTCCCTCTATTTCTCTCCCCCCAGTGTTTATCTCTCTCTCCCCCCAGTGTTTATCTCTCTCTCCCCACAGTGTTTATCTCTCTCTCCCCCCAGTGTTTATCTCTCTCCCCCGCAGTGTTCATCTCACTCTTCCTCCAGTGTTTCTCTCTCTCTCTCCCCCCAGTGTTTCTCTCTCTCTCCCCCCAGTGTTTCTCTCTCTCTCTCCCCCCAGTGTTTATCTCTCTCTCTCCCTCCATTGTTTCTCTCTCTATCTCCCCCCCAGTGTTTCTTTCTCTCTCTCCCCCCAGTGTTTCTCTCTCTCGCTCCGCCCAGTGTTTCTATCTCTCCCCCCAGTGTTTCTCTCTCTCCCCCCAGTGTTTCTCTCTCTCCCCACAGTGTTTCACTCTCTTTCCCCCAGTGTTTCTCTCTCCCCCCAGTGTTTCTCTCGCTCCCCCCAGTGTTTCTCTCGCTCTTCCCCAGAATTTCTCTCTCTCTCACACCAGTTTTTCTCTCTCTCCCCCCAGTGTTTCTCTCTCTCTTTCCCCAGTGTTTCTTTCTCTCTCTCCCCCCAGTGTTTCTCTCTCTCTCCCCAGTGTTTCTCTCTCTCTCTCCCCCAGTGTTTCTCTCTCTCTCCCCCCAGTGTTTCTGTCTCTCTCCCCCTAGTGTTTCACTCTCTCTGTCCGCCCAGTGTTTCTCTCTCTCTCTCCCCTCAGTGCTTCTCTCTCTCTCTCCCCCGAGTGTTTCTATCTCTCTCTGCCCCCAGTGTTTATCTCTCTCTCTCCCCCCAGTATTTATCTCTCTCTCTCCCTCCAGCGTTTATCTCTCTCTCCACCCCAGTGTTTCTCTGTCTCTCTTTCTCTCCCCCCTCTGTTTCTCTCTCTCCCCCCAGTGTTTCTCTCTCTCCCCACAGTGTTTCACTCTCTTTCCCCCAGTTTTTCTCTCTCTCTCCCCCCAGTGTTTCTCTCGCTCCCCCCAGTGTTTCTCTCGCTCTTCCCCAGTATTTCTCTCTCTCACCCCAGTGTTTCTCTCTCTCCCCCCAGTGTTTCTCTCTCTCTCTCCCCCCAGTGTTTCTCTCTCTCTCCCCCCAGTGTTTCTCTCTCTCTCCCCCTGGTGTTTCACTCTCTCTCTCCCCCCAGTGTTTCTCTCTCTCTCCCCCGAGTGTTTCTCTCTCTCTCTGCCCCCAGTGTTTATCTCTCTCTCTCCCTCCATTGTTTCTCTCTCTATCTCCCCCTCAGTGTTTCTTTCTCTCTCTCCCCCCAGTGTTTCTCTCTCTCGCTCCGCCCAGTGTTTCTCTCTCTCCCCCCAGTGTTTATCTCTCTCCCCCGCAGTGTTCATCTCACTCTTCCTCCAGTGTTTCTCTCTCTCTCTCCCCCCAGTGTTTCTCTCTCTCTCCCCCCAGTGTTTCTCTCTCTCTCTCCCCCCAGTGTTTCTCTCTCTTCCCCCCAGTGTTTCTCTCTCTCCCCCCAGTGTTTCTCTCTGTCCCCACAGTGTTTCACTCTCTTTCCCCCAGTGTTTCTCTCTCTTTCCCCCAGTGTTTCTCTCTCTTCCCCCCAGTGTTTCTCTCTCTCTCTCCCCCCCACTGTATCTCTCTCCCTCTCCCCCCAGTGTTTCTCTCTCACTCTCCCCAGTGTTTCTCTCTCTCTTTCTCTCCCCCCAGAGTTCCTCTCTTTCTCTCCCCCCAGAGTTTCTCTCGTTCTCTCCACCCAGAGTTTCTCTCTTTCTCTCCCCCCAGAGTTTCTCTCTTTCTCTCCCCCCAGAGTTTCTCTCTTTCTCTCCCCCCAGAGTTTCTCTCTTTCACTCCCCCCAGTGTTTCTCACTCTCTCTCTCCCCCCAGTGTTTTTCTCTGTCTCTCTTTCTCCCCCCAGTGTTTATCTCTCTCTCTCTCTCCCCAATGTTTCCCTCTCTATCTCTCCTTAGTGTCTCCCTCTATTTCTCTCCCCCCAGTGTTTATCTCTCTCTCCCCCCAGTGTTTATCTCTCTCTCCCCACAGTGTTTATCTCTCTCTCCCCCCAGTGTTTATCTCTCTCCCCCGCAGTGTTCATCTCACTCTTCCTCCAGTGTTTCTCTCTCTCTCTCCCCCCAGTGTTTCTCTCTCTCTCCCCCCAGTGTTTCTCTCTCTCTCTCCCCCCAGTGTTTATCTCTCTCTCTCCCTCCATTGTTTCTCTCTCTATCTCCCCCCCAGTGTTTCTTTCTCTCTCTCCCCCCAGTGTTTCTCTCTCTCGCTCCGCCCAGTGTTTCTATCTCTCCCCCCAGTGTTTCTCTCTCTCCCCCCAGTGTTTCTCTCTCTCCCCACAGTGTTTCACTCTCTTTCCCCCAGTGTTTCTCTCTCCCCCCAGTGTTTCTCTCGCTCCCCCCAGTGTTTCTCTCGCTCTTCCCCAGAATTTCTCTCTCTCTCACACCAGTTTTTCTCTCTCTCCCCCCAGTGTTTCTATCTCTCTTTCCCCAGTGTTTCTCTCTCTCTCTCCCCCCAGTGTTTCTCTCTCTCTCCCCAGTGTTTCTCTCTCTCTCTCCCCCAGTGTTTCTCTCTCTCTCCCCCCAGTGTTTCTGTCTCTCTCCCCCTAGTGTTTCACTCTCTCTGTCCGCCCAGTGTTTCTCTCTCTCTCTCCCCTCAGTGCTTCTCTCTCTCTCTCCCCCGAGTGTTTCTATCTCTCTCTGCCCCCAGTGTTTATCTCTCTCTCTCCCCCCAGTATTTATCTCTCTCTCTCCCTCCAGCGTTTATCTCTCTCTCCACCCCAGTGTTTCTCTGTCTCTCTTTCTCTCCCCCCTCTGTTTCTCTCTCTCCCCCCAGTGTTTCTCTCTCTCCCCACAGTGTTTCACTCTCTTTCCCCCAGTTTTTCTCTCTCTCTCCCCCCAGTGTTTCTCTCGCTCCCCCCAGTGTTTCTCTCGCTCTTCCCCAGTATTTCTCTCTCTCACCCCAGTGTTTCTCTCTCTCCCCCCAGTGTTTCTCTCTCTCTCTCCCCCCAGTGTTTCTCTCTCTCTCCCCCCAGTGTTTCTCTCTCTCTCCCCCTGGTGTTTCACTCTCTCTCTCCCCCCAGTGTTTCTCTCTCTCTCCCCCGAGTGTTTCTCTCTCTCTCTGCCCCCAGTGTTTATCTCTCTCTCTCCCTCCATTGTTTCTCTCTCTATCTCCCCCTCAGTGTTTCTTTCTCTCTCTCCCCCCAGTGTTTCTCTCTCTCGCTCCGCCCAGTGTTTCTCTCTCTCCCCCCAGTGTTTCTCTCTCTCCCCCCAGTGTTTCTCTATCTCCCCCCATTGTTTCTCTCTCTTTCCCACAGTTTTCTCTCTCTCTCCCCTCAGTGCTTCTCTCGCTCCCACCAGTGTTTCTCTCTCTCTCCCCCAGTGTTTCTCTCTATCTCCTCCAGGGTTTCTCTCTCTCTCCCCCCAGTATTTCTCTCTCTCTCCCCCCGGTGTTTCACTCTCTCTTCCCCCAATGTTTCTCTCTCTCGCTCCCTCCAGTGTTTCTCTCTCTCTCCCCACAGTGTTTCTCTCTCTCTCCCCCCAGTGTTTCTCTCTCTCTGTCCCCCACTTCATCTCACTCTCCCTCCCAGTGTTTATCTCACTCTCCCTCCAGCGTTTATCTCTCTCTCCACTCCAGTGTTTCTCTGTCTCTTTCTCTCCCCCAGTGTTTATCTCTCTCTCCCTCCAGCGTTTATCTCTCTCTCCACCCCAGTGTTTCTCTGTCTCTTTCTCTCCCCCCAGTGTCTCTCTCTCTCTCTCTCTCCCCCCAGTGTTTCTCTCTATATCCCCCCAGTGTTTCTCTCTCTTCCCCCCATTGCTTTTCTCACTCTGTCTCTCCCCCGTTTCTCTCTCTCTCTCCCCAGTGTTTCTCTATCTCTCTCTCTCTCTCCCTCCCAGTGTTTCTCTCTCTCTCTCTCCCCATTGTTTCTCTCTCTCTCTCCCCAGTGATTCTCTCTCTCTCTCCCTAATGTTTCTCTCTCTCTCTCCCCAGTGTTTCTCTCAGTCTCTCTCCCCCCAGTGTTTCTCTCTCTTCCCCCCATTGCTTTTCTCACTCTGTCTCTCCCCCGTTTCTCTCTCTCTCTCCCCAGTGTTTCTCTCAGTCTCTTTCCCCCCAGTGTTTCTCTCTCTCTCTCCCCCCAGTGTTTCTCTCTCTCTCTCCCCCCAGTGATTCTCTCTCTCTCTCTCCCCCACTGTTTCTCTCTCTCCTCTCTCTCTCTCTCCCCCCAGTGTTTTTCTCACTCTCTCTCTCCCCAGTTTCTCTCTCTCTCTCCCCAGTGTTTATCTCTCTCTCCCTCCAGCGTTTATCTCTCTCTCCACCCCAGTGTTTCACTCTCTCTATTCTCTCCCCCCAGTGTTTCATTCACTCTCTCTCCCCCCAGTGATTCTCTCTGTCTCTCCCCCCAGTGTTTCTCTCTCTCTCTCCCCCCAGTGATTCTCTCTCTCTCTCCCCCCAGTGTTTCTCTCACCCTCTCCCCCCAGTGTTTCTCTCACCATCTCACACCATTGTTTGTCTCACCCTCTCCCCCCATTGTTTCTCTCACTCTCTACCCCCAGTGTTTCTCTCACTCTCTCCCCCCAGTGTTTCTCTCTCCCCCCCAGTGTTTCTCCCTCTCTCTCCCCCAGTGTTTCTCTCTCTCTCACCCCAGTGTTTCTCTCTCTCCCCCCAGTGTTTCTCTCTCTCTTCCCCCAGTGTTTCTCTCTCTCTCTCCCCCCAGTGTTTCTCTCTCTCTCCCCCCAGTGTTTCTCTCTCTCTCTCTCCACAGTGTTTCTGTCTCTCCCCCCCAGTGTTACTCTCTCTCTCCCCCCAGTGTTTCTCTCTCTCTGTCCGCCGAGTGTTTCTCTCTCTCTCTCTCCCCAGTGTTTCTCTCTCTCTCTCCCCTCAGTGCTTCTCTCTCTCTCTCCCCCGAGTGTTTCTCTCTCTCTCTCCCCGCAGTGTTCATCTCTCTCTTCCCCCCAGTGTTTCTCTCTCTTCCCCCCAGTGTTTCTCTCTCTTCCCCCAGTGTTTCTCTCTCTGCCCCCCAGTGTTTCTCTCTCTTCTCCCCAGTTTCTCTCTCTCTCTCTCTCCCCAGTGTTTCTCTCTCTCTCTCTGTCACTCCCCCAGTGTTTCTCTCTCTCTCTCTGTCTCTCCCCCCCAGTGTTTCTGTCTCTCTCTCCCCCCAGTGTTTCTCTCTCTCTCCCCCCCGCAGTGTTTCTCTCTCTCTCTCCCCTTAGTGTTTCTCTCTGTCTCACCCCACAGTGTTTCTCTCTCTCTCCCCCCAGTATTTATCTCTCTCTGTCCCACCAGTGTTTCTCTCTCTCTCTCCCCGCAGTGTTCATCTCTCTCTACCCCCAGTGTTCATCTCTCTCTCCCCCCAGTGTTTCTCTCTCTCTCTCCCCCCAGTGTTTCTCTCTCTCTCTTTCCCCCCAGTGTTTCTCTCTCTCCCCACAGTGTTTCACTCTTTTCCCCCCAGTTTTTCTCTCTCTCTCCTCCCAGTGTTTCTCTCGCACCCCCCAGTGTTTCTCTCTCTCTCTCCCCCAGTATTTCTCTCTCTCTCACCCCAGTGTTTCTCTCTCTCCCCCCAGTGTTTGTCTCTCTCTTCCCCCAGTGTTTCTCTCTCTCTCTCCCCCCATTGTCTCTCTCTCTCTCCCCCCCCCCCTCGTGTTTCTCTCTCTCCCCCCAGTGTTTCTCTCTCTCTCTCCCGCCAGGTTTTCTCTTTCTCTCTCTCACCCCAGTGTTTCTCTTTCCCTCCCCCATTGTTTATCTCTGTGTGTCTCCCCCCCCCTCCCGCGGTGTTTCTCTCTCTCTCTCTCCCCAGTGTTTATCTCTCTCTCCCTCCAGCGTTTATCTCTCTCTCCACCCCAGTGTTTCTCTGTCTCTCTTTCTCTCCCCCCAGTGTTTCTCTCTCTCTCTCTCTCTCCCCCCAGTGTTTCTCTCTCCATCCCCCCAGTGTTTCTCTCTCTTCCCCCCATTGTTTTTCTCACTCTGTCTCTCCCCAGTTTCTCTCTCTCTCCCCCCCTTCCCGTGTTTCTCTCTCTCTCTCCTCCAGTGTTTCTCTCTCTCTCCCCCCAGTGTTTCACTCTCTGTCCCACCAGTGTTTCTCTCTCTCCCTGCAGTGTTCATCACTCTCTACCCCCAGTGTTCATCTCTCTCTCCCCCCAGTGTTTCTCTCTCCCTCTCCCCCCAGTGTTTCCCTCTCTCTCTCTCTCCCCCCAGTGTTTCTCTCTCTTCCCCCCAAGTGTTTCTCTCTCTCCCCCCCAGTGTTTCTCTCTCTCCCCACAGTGTTTCTCTCTCTCCCCCCCAGTTTTTCTCACTCTCTCCCCCCAGTGTTTCTCTCGCTCCCCCCAGTGTTTCTCTCTCTCTCTCCCCCAGTATTTCTCTCTCTCTCACCCCAGTGTTTCTCTCTCTCCCCCCAGTGTTTGTCTCTTTCTTCCCCCAGTGTTTCTCTCTCTCTCTCCCCCCATTGTTTCTCTCTCTCTCTCCCCAGTGTTTCTCTCTCTCGCTCCCCCCAGTGTTTCTCTCTCTCCCCACAGTGTTTCTCTCTCTCACCCCCCAGTGTTTCTCTCTCTCTGTCCCCCACTGCTTCTCACTCTCTCTCACACAGTGTTTCTCTCTCTCTCTCTGCCCAGTGTTTCTTTCTCTCTCTCTCCCCCCAGTGTTTTTCTCTCTCTCTCTCTTCCCCCTCCTCGTGTTTCTCTGTCTCCCCCCAGTGTTTCTCTCTCTCTCTACCGCCAGGTTTTCTCTTTCTCTCTCTCACCCCAGTGTTTCTCTTTCTCTCCCCCATTGTTTCTCTCTGTGTGTCTCCCCCCGAGCGGTGTTTCTCTTTCTCTCTCTCTCTCTCTCTCCCCAGTGTTTGTCTCTCTCTCCCTCCAGCGTTTATCTCTCTCTCCACTCCAGTGTTTTTCTGTCTCACTTTCTCTCCCCCAGTGTTTAACTCTCTCTCCCTCCAGCGTTTATCTCTCTCTCCCCCCAGTGTTTCTCTCTCTCTCTCTCTCTCCCCCCAGTGTTTCTCTCTCTATCCCCCAGTGTTTATCTCTCTTCCCCCCAATGTTTTTCTCACTCTGTCTCTCCCCAGTTTCTCTCTCTCTCTCCCCAGTGTTTCTCTATCTCTCTCTCTCTCTCTCTCCCCCTTCCCGTGTTACTCTCTCTCTCTCCCCCAGTGTTTCTCTCTCTCTCCCCCCAGTGTTTCACTCTCTCTCCCCCCACTGCTTCTCACTCTCTCTCCCCACAGTGTTTCTCTCTCTCTCTCCCGCCAGGTTTTCTCTTTCTCTCTCTCACCCCAGTGTTTCTCTTTCTCTCCCCCATTGTTTCTCTCTCTGTGTCTCCCCCCCCCCCCCCCGGTGTTTCTCTCTCTCTCTCTCTCTCTCTCCCCCCCCAGTGTTTATCTCTCTCTCCCTCCAGCGTTTATCTCTCTCTCCACTCCAGTGTTTCTCTGTCTCTTTCTCTCCCCCAGTGTTTATCTCTCTCTCCCTCCAGCGTTTATCTCTCTCTCCACCCCAGTGTTTCTCTCTCTATCCCCCCAGTGTTTCTCTCTCTTCCCCCCATTGCTTTTCTCACTCTGTCTCTCCCCCGTTTCTCTCTCTCTCTCCCCAATGTTTCTCTATCTCTCTCTCTCTCTCCCCCCCAGTGTTTCTCTCTCTCTCTCTCCCCAGTGTTTCTCTCTCTCTCTCCCCAGTGTTTCTCTCTCTCTCTCTCCCCAGTGTTTCTCTCTCTCTTCCCCCAGTGTTTCTCTCTATCTCTCCCCAGTATTTCTCTCTCTCTCCCCCCCAGTGTTTCTCTCTCTCTCTCCCTCCAGTGTTTCTCTCTCTCTCTCCCCCCATTGTTTCTCTCTCTCTCCCCCCAGTGTTTCTCTCTCTCTCTCCCCGCAGTGTTTCTCTCTCTCTCTCCCCCAGTGTTTCTCTCTCTCTCCCCCCAGTTTTTCTCTCACCCTCTCCCCCCAGTGTTTCTCTCACCCTCACCCCACAGTGTTTCTCTCTCTCTCCCCCCAGTGCTTCTCTCTGTCTCTCTCACCCCAGTGTTTCTCTCTCTCTCCCCCGATGGTTTCTCTCACTCTCTCCCCCCAGTGTTTCTCTCACACTCTCCCCCAAGTGTTTCTCTCACCCTCACCACCCAGTGTTTCTCTCACCCTCTCCCCCCAGTGTTTCTCTCACCCTCTCTCCCAGTTTTTCTCCCACTCTCTCCCCCCAGTGTTTCTCTCTCTCTCCCCCCAAGTGTTTCTCTCTCTCTCCCCCCAAGTCTTTCTCTCTCTCTCCCCCCTGTGTTTATCTCACTCCACCCGCAGTGTTTCTCTCTATCTTTAACCCCAGTGTTTCTTTCTCTCTCTCCCCCCAGTGTTTCTCTCTCTCTCTTCCCCCAGTGTTTCTCTCTCTCTCTCTCCCCCCAGTGTTTTTCTCCCTCACTCTCTTCCCCCCAGTGTTTCTCTCTCTTCCCCCCAGTGTTTCTCTCTCTTGCCCCAGTGTTTCTCTCTCTTCCCCCCAGTATTTCTCTCTCTTCCCCAGAGTGTTTCTCTCTCATCCCCCCAGTGTTTCTCTCTCTTCCACCTAGTGTTTCTCTCTATTCCCCCCAGTGTTTCTCTCTCTTCCCCCCAGTGTTTCTCTCTCTTACCCCCAGTGTTTCTCCATCTCACTGGGGGGATGAGAGAAACACTGGGGGGATGAGAGAACAGCTGAGAGGAGCCGAGCCGAGCGGAGGGAGCGTCCGATAAAAGGCGGGATTTCAGAGCGCTGAGAACAGCTGAGAGGAGCCGAGCCGAGCGGAGGGAGCGTCCGATAAAAGGCGGGATTTCAGAGCGCTGAGAACAGCTGAGAGGAGCCGAGCGGAGGGAGCGTCCGATAAAAGGCGGGATTTCAGAGCGCTGAGAACAGCTGAGAGGAGCCGAGCCGAGCGGAGGGAGCGTCCGATTAAAGGCGGGATTTCAGAGCGCTGAGAACAGCTGAGAGGAGCCGAGCCGAGCGGAGGGAGCGTCCGATAAAAGGCGGGATTTCAGAGCGCTGAGAACAGCTGAGAGGAGCCGAGCCGAGCGGAGGGAGCGTCCGATAAAAGGCGGGATTTCAGAGCGCTGAGAACAGCTGAGAGGAGCCGAGCGGAGGGAGCGTCCGATAAAAGGCGGGATTTCAGAGCGCTGAGAACAGCTGAGAGGAGCCGAGCCGAGCGGAGGGAGCGTCCGATAGAAGGCGGGATTTCAGAGCGCTGAGAGGAGCCGAGCGGAGGGAGCGTCCGATAAAAGGCGGGATTTCAGAGCGCTGAGAGGAGCGGAGCGGAGCTGCGACCGAGTTCGAAGTGACGTCAGGAATCAGATCGGGACGCGACACAGGGGAGGCACCTGATTGGTGAGTAGGTTCAGGTGAGTATTTCTCCTTATCTACAGGAACTGAAGTAAAAGGAAAGGGAAGGTCTGCAGGTCTTATAGGAAGTAGCGTTTATTTTTTAGTGAATCAAGATCCCTAGTGTAGTTAACATTCTCTAAATTGAGAACAATTTAAAGGAGTAAACTCCTTAAAGGGAGTGGTAAGTAGTTTTTCTTTCCTTTTTTTTCTCTTGACATTGTAGTTGTTCTTAAGCTAATTTAAGGGTTAAGTCATGGCAGGAGATCCCAGCGCCGTGTCATGTTCCTCTTGTGGGATGTGGGAATTCAGGGCTCCTTCCTGTATCCCTGATTCCTTCACCTGCGGGAAGTGTGTCCAGCTGCAGCTATTGTTTGACCGCTTGACGGCTCTGGAGCTGCGGATGGACTCACTTTGGAGCATCCGCGATGCTGAGAAAGTCGTGGATAGCACGTTCAGTGAGTTGGTCACACCGCAGATAAAAATTACTGAGGGAGATAGTGAATGGGTGACCAACAGACAGAGGAAGAGTAGGAAGGCAGTGCAGGGGTCCCCTGCGGTCATCTCCCTCCAAAACAGGTATACCGTTTTGGATACTGTTGGCGGAGATGGCTCACCAGGGGAAGGTGGCAGTGGCCAGGTTCATGGCACCGTGGCTGGCTCTGCTGCACAGGAGGGCAGGAAAAAGAGTGGCAGAGCTATAGTGATAGGGGACTCGATTGTAAGGGGAATAGACAGGCGTTTCTGCGGACGCAACCGAGACTCCAGGATGGTATGTTGCCTCCCTGGTGCAAGGGTCAAGGATGTCTCGGAGCGGCTGCAGGACATTCTGGAGGGGGAGGGTGAACAGCCAGTTGTCGTGGTGCATATAGGCACCAACGATATAGGTAAAAAACAGGATGAGGTCCTACAAGCTGAATTTAGGGAGTTAGGAGTTAAACTAAAGAGTAGGACCTCAAAGGTAGTAATCTCAGGATTGCTACCAGTGCCACGGGCTAGTCAGAGTAGGAATGACAGGATAGCTAAGATGAATACGTGGCTTGAGAGATGGTGCAAGAGGGAGGGATTCAAATTCCTGGGCCATTGGAACCGGTTCTGGGGGAGGTGGGACCAGTACAAATTGGACGGTCTGCATCTGGGCAGGACTGGAACCAATGTCCTAGGGGGAGTGTTTGCTAGTGCTGTTGGGGAGGGTTTAAACTAATGTGGCAGGGGGATGGGAACCGATGCAGGAAGTCAGTGGGAAATAAAGTGGTGACAGAAACAAAAGGCAGTAAGGGAGAGTGTACAGAACATGACCGGACAGATGTTCTGAGAAAGCAGGGCAAAGACCAAGGGAAGACTAGATTAAACTGCATTTATTTCAATGCAAGAAGTCTGATGGGCAAGGCAGATGAACTCAGGGCATGGATGGGTACATGGGACTGGGATGTTATAGCTATTACTGAAACATGGCTAAGGGAGGGGCAGGACTGGCAGCTCAATGTTCCAGGGTACAGATGCTATAGGAAAGATAGAGCAGGAGGTAAGAGAGGAGGGGGAGTTGCGTTCTTGATTAGGGAGAACATCACGGCAGTAGTGAGAGGGGATATATCCGAGGGTTCGCCCACTGAGTCCATATGGGTAGAACTGAAAAATAAGAAGGGAGAGATCACTTTGATAGGATTGTACTACAGACCCCCAAATAGTCAACGGGAAATTGAGGAGCAAATATGTAAGGAGATTACAGACAGCTGCAAGAAAAATAGGGTGGTAATAGTAGGGGACTTTAACTTTCCCAACATTGACTGGGACAGCCATAGCATTAGGGGCTTGGATGGAGAGAAATTTGTTGAGTGTGTTCAGGAGGAATTTCTCATTCAGTATGTGGATGGCCCGACTAGAGAGGGGGCAAAACTTGACCTCCTCTTGGGAAATAAGGAAGGGCAGGTGACAGAAGTGTTAGTGAGGGATCACTTTGGGACCAGTGATCATAATTCCATTAGTTTTAAGATAGCTATGGAGAAGGATAGGTCTGGCCCAAAAGTTAAAATTTTAAATTGGGGAAAGGCCAATTTTGATGGTATTAGACAGGAACTTTCAGAAGTTGATTGGGAGAGTCTGTTGGCAGGCAAAGGGACGTCTGGTAAGTGGGAGGCTTTCAAAAGTGTGTTAACCAGGGTTCAGTGTAAGCACATTCCTTATAAAGTGAAGGGCAAGGCTGGTAGAAGTAGGGAACCTTGGATGACTCGGGAGATTGAGGCACTAGTCAAAAATAAGAAGGAGGCATATGACATGCATAGGCAGCTGGGATCAAGTGGATCCCTTGAAGAGTATAGAGATTGCCGGAGTAGAGTTAAGAGAGAAATCAGGAGGGCAAAAAGGGGATATGAGATTGCTTTGGCAGATCAGGCAAAGGTGAATCCAAAGAGCTTCTACAAATACATAAAGGGCAAAAGGGTAACAAGGGAGAGAGTAGGGCCTCTTAAGGATCAACAAGGTCATCTATGTGCGGAACCACAAGAGATGGGTGAGATCCTGAATGAATATTTCACATCGGTATTTACGGTTGAGAAAGGCATGGATGTTAGGGAACTTGGGGAAATAAATAGTGATGTCTTGAGGAGTGTACATATTACAGAGAGGGAGGTGCTGGAAGTCTTAACGCGCATCAAGGTAGATAAATCTCCGGGACCTGATGAAATGTATCCCAGGACGTTATGGGAGGTTAGGGAGGAAATTGCGGGTCCCCTAGCAGAGATATTTGAATCATCCACCGCTACAGGTGAGGTGCCTGAAGATTGGAGGGTAGCAAATGTTGTGCCTTTGTTTAAGAAGGGCGGCAGGGAAAAGCCTGGGAACTACAGACCAGTGAGCCTGACATCTGTAGTGGGTAAGTTGTTAGAGGGTATTCTGAGGGACAGAATCTACAGGCATTTGGAGAGGCAGGGACTAATTAGGAACAGTCAGCATGGTTTTGTGAGAGGAAAATCATGTCTCACGAATTTGATTGAGTTTTTTGAAGGGGTAACCAAGAAGATAGATGAGGGCTGTGCAGTAGACGTGGTCTACATGGACTTCAGCAAAGCATTTGACAAGGTACCGCATGGTAGGTTGTTACATAAGGTTAAATCTCATGGGATCCAAGGTGAGGTAGCCAATTGGATACAAAATTGGCTTGACGACAGAAGACAGAGGGTGGTTGTCGAGGGTTGTTTTTCAAACTGGATGCCTGTGTCCAGCGGTGTGCCTCAGGGATCGGTGCTGGGTCCGCTGTTATTTGTTATTTATATTAATGATTTGGATGAGAATTTAGGAGGCATGGTTAGTAAGTTTGCAGATGACACCAAGATTGGTGGCATTGTGGACAGTGAAGAAGGTTATCTAGGATTGCAACGGGATCTTGATAAATTGGGCCAGTGGGCCGATGAATGGCAGATGGAGTTTAATTTAGATAAATGTGAGGTGATGCATTTTGGTAGATCGAATCGGGCCAGGACCTACTCCGTTAATGGTAGGGCGTTGGGGAGAGTTATAGAACAAAGAGATCTAGGAGTACAGATTCATAGCTCCTTGAAAGTGGAGTCACAGGTGGATAGGGTGGTGAAGAAGGCATTCAGCATGCTTGGTTTCATTGGTCAGAACATTGAATGCAGGAGTTGGGATGACTTGTTGAAGTTGTACAGGGCATTGGTGAGGCCACACTTGGAGTACTGTGTACAGTTCTGGTCACCCTATTATAGAAAGGATATTATTAAACTAGAAAGAGTGCAGAAAAGATTTACTAGGATGCTACCGGGACTTGATGGTTTGACTTACAGGGAGAGGTTAGACAGACTGGGACTTTATTCCCTGGAGAGTAGGAGGTTAAGGGGTGATCTTATAGAAGTCTATAAAATAATGAGGGGCATAGATAAGGTCGATAGTCAAAATCTTTTCCCAAAGGTAGGGGAGTCTATAACGAGGGGGCACAGATTTAAGGTGAGAGGGGAGAGATACAAAAGGATCCAGAGGGGCAATTTTTTCACTCAAAGGGTGGTGAGTGTCTGGAACGAGCTGCCAGAGGCAGTAGTAGAGGCGGGTACAATTTTGTCTTTTAAAAAGCATTTGGACAGTTACATGGGGAAGATGGGTATCGAGGGATATGGGCCAAGTGCAGGCAATTGGGACTAGCTTAGTGGTATAAACTGGGCGACATGGACATGTTGGGCCGAAGGGCCTGTTTCCATGTTGTAACTTCTATGATTCTATGATTCTATGATTCTATCTCCCCCAGTGTTTCTCTCTCTTCCCCCCAGCGTTTCTCTCTCTTCCCCCCAGTGTTTCTCCCTCTTCTCCCCAGTGTTTCTCTCTCTTCCCCCATTGTTTGTCTCTCTTCTCCCCAGTTTTTCTCTCTCTCTCTCCCCCCAGTGTTTCTCTCTCTCTCCCCCAGTGATTCTCTCTCTCACCCCAGTGTTTCTCTCTCTCTCCCCCCAAGTCTTTCTCTCTCTCTCCCCCCTGTGTTTATCTCACTCCACCCGCAGTGTTTCTCTCTATCTTTAACCCCAGTGTTTCTTTCTCTCTCTCCCCCCAGTGTTTCTCTCTCTCTCTTCCCCCAGTGTTTCTCTCTCTCTCTCTCCCCCCAGTGTTTTTCTCCCTCACTCTCTTCCCCCCAGTGTTTCTCTCTCTTCCCCCCAGTGTTTCTCTCTCTTGCCCCAGTGTTTCTCTCTCTTCCCCCCAGTATTTCTCTCTCTTCCCCAGAGTGTTTCTCTCTCATCCCCCCAGTGTTTCTCTCTCTTCCACCTAGTGTTTCTCTCTATTCCCCCCAGTGTTTCTCTCTCTTCCCCCCAGCGTTTCTCTCTCTTCCCCCCAGTGTTTCTCCCTCTTCTCCCCAGTGTTTCTCTCTCTTCCCCCATTGTTTGTCTCTCTTCTCCCCAGTTTTTCTCTCTCTCTCTCCCCCCAGTGTTTCTCTCTCTCTCCCCCAGTGATTCTCTCTCTCACCCCAGTGTTTCTCTCTCTCTCTTCCCCCAGTGTTTCTCTCTCTCTCTCTTTCCCCCCAGTGTTTTTCTCCCTCACTCTCTTACCCCCAGTATTTCTCTCTCTTCCCCCCAGTGTTTCTCTCTCTTCCACCTAGTGTTGCTCTCTCTTCCCCCCTGTGTTTCTCTCTCTTCCCCCCAGTGTTTCTCAATCTTCCCCCCAGTGTTTCTCTCTCTCTCTCTCTCTCTCCCCCCAGTGTTTCTCTCTCCATCCCCCCAGTGTTTCTCTCTCTTCCCCCCATTGTTTTTCTCACTCTGTCTCTCCCCAGTTTCTCTCTCTCTCCCCCCCTTCCCGTGTTTCTCTCTCTCTCTCCTCCAGTGTTTCTCTCTCTCTCCCCCCAGTGTTTCACTCTCTGTCCCACCAGTGTTTCTCTCTCTCCCTGCAGTGTTCATCACTCTCTACCCCCAGTGTTCATCTCTCTCTCCCCCCAGTGTTTCTCTCTCCCTCTCCCCCCAGTGTTTCCCTCTCTCTCTCTCTCCCCCCAGTGTTTCTCTCTCTTCCCCCCAAGTGTTTCTCTCTCTCCCCCCCAGTGTTTCTCTCTCTCCCCACAGTGTTTCTCTCTCTCCCCCCCAGTTTTTCTCACTCTCTCCCCCCAGTGTTTCTCTCGCTCCCCCCAGTGTTTCTCTCTCTCTCTCCCCCAGTATTTCTCTCTCTCTCACCCCAGTGTTTCTCTCTCTCCCCCCAGTGTTTGTCTCTTTCTTCCCCCAGTGTTTCTCTCTCTCTCTCCCCCCATTGTTTCTCTCTCTCTCTCCCCAGTGTTTCTCTCTCTCGCTCCCCCCAGTGTTTCTCTCTCTCCCCACAGTGTTTCTCTCTCTCACCCCCCAGTGTTTCTCTCTCTCTGTCCCCCACTGCTTCTCACTCTCTCTCACACAGTGTTTCTCTCTCTCTCTCTGCCCAGTGTTTCTTTCTCTCTCTCTCCCCCCAGTGTTTTTCTCTCTCTCTCTCTTCCCCCTCCTCGTGTTTCTCTGTCTCCCCCCAGTGTTTCTCTCTCTCTCTACCGCCAGGTTTTCTCTTTCTCTCTCTCACCCCAGTGTTTCTCTTTCTCTCCCCCATTGTTTCTCTCTGTGTGTCTCCCCCCGAGCGGTGTTTCTCTTTCTCTCTCTCTCTCTCTCTCCCCAGTGTTTGTCTCTCTCTCCCTCCAGCGTTTATCTCTCTCTCCACTCCAGTGTTTTTCTGTCTCACTTTCTCTCCCCCAGTGTTTATCTCTCTCTCCCTCCAGCGTTTATCTCTCTCTCCCCCCAGTGTTTCTCTCTCTCTCTCTCTCTCCCCCCAGTGTTTCTCTCTCTATCCCCCAGTGTTTATCTCTCTTCCCCCCAATGTTTTTCTCACTCTGTCTCTCCCCAGTTTCTCTCTCTCTCTCCCCAGTGTTTCTCTATCTCTCTCTCTCTCTCTCTCCCCCTTCCCGTGTTACTCTCTCTCTCTCCCCCAGTGTTTCTCTCTCTCTCCCCCCAGTGTTTCACTCTCTCTCCCCCCAGTGTTTCTCTCTCTCGCTCCCCCCAGTGTTTCTCTCTCTCTCCCCCCAGTGTTTCACTCTCTCTCCCCCCACTGCTTCTCACTCTCTCTCCCCACAGTGTTTCTCTCTCTCTCTCCCGCCAGGTTTTCTCTTTCTCTCTCTCACCCCAGTGTTTCTCTTTCTCTCCCCCATTGTTTCTCTCTCTGTGTCTCCCCCCCCCCCCCCCCCGGTGTTTCTCTCTCTCTCTCTCTCTCTCTCCCCCCCCAGTGTTTATCTCTCTCTCCCTCCAGCGTTTATCTCTCTCTCCACTCCAGTGTTTCTCTGTCTCTTTCTCTCCCCCAGTGTTTATCTCTCTCTCCCTCCAGCGTTTATCTCTCTCTCCACCCCAGTGTTTCTCTCTCTCTCTCTCTCTCCCCCCAGTGTTTCTCTCTCTATCCCTCCAGTGTTTCTCTCTCTTCCCCCCATTGCTTTTCTCACTCTGTCTCTCCCCCGTTTCTCTCTCTCTCTCCCCAATGTTTCTCTATCTCTCTCTCTCTCTCCCCCCCAGTGTTTCTCTCTCTCTCTCTCCCCAGTGTTTCTCTCTCTCTCTCCCCAGTGTTTCTCTCTCTCTCTCTCCCCAGTGTTTCTCTCTCTCTTCCCCCAGTGTTTCTCTCTATCTCTCCCCAGTCTTTCTCTCTCTCTCCCCCCCAGTGTTTCTCTCTCTCTCTCCCTCCAGTGTTTCTCTCTCTCTCTCCCCCCATTGTTTCTCTCTCTCTCCCCCCAGTGTTTCTCTCTCTCTCTCCCCGCAGTGTTTCTCTCTCTCTCTCCCCCAGTGTTTCTCTCTCTCATCCCCCAGTTTTTCTCTCACCCTCTCCCCCCAGTGTTTCTCTCACCCTCACCCCACAGTGTTTCTCTCTCTCTCCCCCCAGTGCTTCTCTCTGTCTCTCTCACCCCAGTGTTTCTCTCTCTCTCCCCCGATGGTTTCTCTCACTCTCTCCCCCCAGTGTTTCTCTCACACTCTCCCCCAAGTGTTTCTCTCACCCTCACCACCCAGTGTTTCTCTCACCCTCTCCCCCCAGTGTTTCTCTCACCCTCTCTCCCAGTTTTTCTCCCACTCTCTCCCCCCAGTGTTTCTCTCTCTCTCCCCCCAAGTGTTTCTCTCTCTCTCCCCCCAAGTCTTTCTCTCTCTCTCCCCCCTGTGTTTATCTCACTCCACCCGCAGTGTTTCTCTCTATCTTTAACCCCAGTGTTTCTTTCTCTCTCTCCCCCCAGTGTTTCTCTCTCTCTCTTCCCCCAGTGTTTCTCTCTCTCTCTCTCCCCCCAGTGTTTTTCTCCCTCACTCTCTTCCCCCCAGTGTTTCTCTCTCTTCCCCCCAGTGTTTCTCTCTCTTGCCCCAGTGTTTCTCTCTCTTCCCCCCAGTATTTCTCTCTCTTCCCCAGAGTGTTTCTCTCTCATCCCCCCAGTGTTTCTCTCTCTTCCACCTAGTGTTTCTCTCTATTCCCCCCAGTGTTTCTCTCTCTTCCCCCCAGTGTTTCTCTCTCTTACCCCCAGTGTTTCTCCATCTCCCCCAGTGTTTCTCTCTCTTCCCCCCAGCGTTTCTCTCTCTTCCCCCCAGTGTTTCTCCCTCTTCTCCCCAGTGTTTCTCTCTCTTCCCCCATTGTTTGTCTCTCTTCTCCCCAGTTTTTCTCTCTCTCTCTCCCCCCAGTGTTTCTCTCTCTCTCCCCCAGTGATTCTCTCTCTCACCCCAGTGTTTCTCTCTCTCTCCCCCCAAGTCTTTCTCTCTCTCTCCCCCCTGTGTTTATCTCACTCCACCCGCAGTGTTTCTCTCTATCTTTAACCCCAGTGTTTCTTTCTCTCTCTCCCCCCAGTGTTTCTCTCTCTCTCTTCCCCCAGTGTTTCTCTCTCTCTCTCTCCCCCCAGTGTTTTTCTCCCTCACTCTCTTCCCCCCAGTGTTTCTCTCTCTTCCCCCCAGTGTTTCTCTCTCTTGCCCCAGTGTTTCTCTCTCTTCCCCCCAGTATTTCTCTCTCTTCCCCAGAGTGTTTCTCTCTCATCCCCCCAGTGTTTCTCTCTCTTCCACCTAGTGTTTCTCTCTATTCCCCCCAGTGTTTCTCTCTCTTCCCCCCAGTGTTTCTCTCTCTTACCCCCAGTGTTTCTCCATCTCCCCCAGTGTTTCTCTCTCTTCCCCCCAGCGTTTCTCTCTCTTCCCCCCAGTGTTTCTCCCTCTTCTCCCCAGTGTTTCTCTCTCTTCCCCCATTGTTTGTCTCTCTTCTCCCCAGTTTTTCTCTCTCTCTCTCCCCCCAGTGTTTCTCTCTCTCTCCCCCAGTGATTCTCTCTCTCACCCCAGTGTTTCTCTCTCTCTCTTCCCCCAGTGTTTCTCTCTCTCTCTCTTTCCCCCCAGTGTTTTTCTCCCTCACTCTCTTACCCCCAGTATTTCTCTCTCTTCCCCCCAGTGTTTCTCTCTCTTCCACCTAGTGTTGCTCTCTCTTCCCCCCTGTGTTTCTCTCTCTTCCCCCCAGTGTTTCTCAATCTTCCCCCCAGTGTTTCTCTCTCTTCCCCCTATTGTTTGTCCCTCTTCTCCCCAGTTTCTGTCTCTCTCTCTCTCTCTCTCCCCAGTGTTTCTCTGTCTCTCTCTGTCTCTCCCCCAATGTTTCTCTCTCTCTCTCCCCGCAGTGTTTCTCTCTCTCTCTCCACCCAGTGTTTCTCTCTCTCCACCCAGTGTTTCTCTCTCTCTCTCTCCCCCCAATGTTTCTCTCACTCTTTCCCCCCAGTGTTTCTCTCTCTCTCCCCAGTGTTTCTCTCTCTCCCCCCACTGTTTCTCTCTCTCTCTCCCTCCAGTGTTTCTCTCTCTCTCTCCCCCCACTGTTTCTCTCTCTCTCCCCCCCAGTGTTTCACTCACCCTCTCCCCCCAGTGTTTCTCTCACCCTCTCCCCCCATTGTTTCTCTCACCCTCCCCCCCAGTGTTTCTCTCCCCCTCTCCCCCCAGTGTTTCCCTCACCCTCTCCCCCCAGTGTTTCTCTCACCCTCTCCCCCCAGTGTTTCTCTCTCTTGCTCCCAGTATTTCACTCCCTTCCCCCCAGGGTTTTTCTCTCTTCCCCACAGTGTCTCTCTCTCTTCCCCCCCAGTGTTTCTCTCTCTTCCCCCCAATGTTTATCTCTCTTCCCCCCAGTGTTTGTCTCTCTTCACCGCAGTTGCTCTCTCTCTCTCTCTCCCCAGTGTTTCTCTGTCTCTCTCTGTCTCTCCCCCCAGTGTCACCCTCTCTCTCTCCCCCCAGTGTTTCTCTCTCTCTCTCCCCAGTGTTTCTATCTCTCTCCCCTAGTGTTTCTCTTTGTCTCCCTCCAGTGTTTCTCTCACTTTCTCCCCCCAGTGTTTCTCTCCCTCTCCCCCCAGTGTTTCTCTCTCTCTCCCCCCAGTGTTTCTCTCACTCTCTCCCCAGTGTTCCTCTCTCTCTCTCCCTCCAGTGTTTGTCTCTGTCTCTCCCCCCAGTGTTTCTCTCTCTCTCTTCCTCCAATGATTCTCTGTCTCTCGATGTCTCTCCCCCCAGTGTTTCTCTCTCTCTCTCCACAGTTTTTCTCTCACTCTCACCCCCCAGTGTTTCTCTCACCCTCTCCCCCCAGTGTTTCTCTCAACCCCTCCCGCCAGTGTTTCTCTCTCTCTCTCCCCCCAGTTTTTCTCTCTCTCTCTTCCCCAAGTGTTTCTCTCTCTCTCTCCTCCCAGTGTTTCTCTCTCTCTCTCACCACAGTGTTTCTCTCTCTCTCTCACCACACTGTTTCTCTCTCTCTCTCACCAGACTGTTTCTCTCGCTCTCTCCCCCCAGTGTTTCTCACTTCCTCCCCCCAGTGTGTTTTTCTCTCTCTTCCCCCAATGTTTTTCTCTGTCTCTCCCCCCAGTGTTTCTCTCTCTCTCTCTCCCACCAGTGTTTCTCTCTCTCTCTCCCACCAGTGTTTCTCTCTCTCTCTCCAACCAGTGTTTCTCTCTCTCTCTCCCACCAGTGTTTCTCTCTCTCTCCCACCAGTGTTTCTCTCTCTCTCCCCCCCAGTGTTTATCTCTCTCTCTCTCCCACCAGTGTTTCTCTCTCTCTCTCCCACCAGTTTTTCTCTCTCTCTCTCCCCCCAGTGTTTCTCGCTCTCTCTCCCCCCAGTTTTTCTCTCTCTCTCTCCCCCCAGTGTTTCTCTCTCTCTCTCCCCCCAGTGTTTCTCTCTCTCTCTCTCCCCAGTGTTTCTCTCTCTCTCTCCCCCCAGTGTTTCTCTCTCTCTCCCCCCAGTGTTTCTCTCTCTCTCTTCCCCAAGTGTTTCTCTCTCTCTCTCCCCCCAGTGTTTTTCTCCCTCACTCTCTTCCCCCCAGTGTTTCTCTCTCTTCCTCCCAGTGTTTCTCCCTCTTCGCCCCAGTATTTCTCTATCTTCCCCCCAGTGTTTCTCTCTCTTCCGCCCAGTGTTTCTCTCTCTCTCTCCCCCCAGTGTTTCTCTCTCTCTCTCCCCCCAGTCTTTCTCTCTCTCTCCCCCCAGTGTTTCTCTCTCTCTCTCCCCCCAGTGTTTCTCTCTCTCTCTCCTCCCAGTGTTTCTCTCTCTCTCTCTCTCTCTCCCCCCAGTGTTTCTCTCTCTCTCTCCCCCCAGTGTTTTTCTCTCTCTCTCCCACCCCAGTCTTTCTCTCTCTCTCCCCTCAGTGCTTCTCTCTCTCTCTCCCCAGTGTTTCTCTCTCTGTCTCCCCAGTGTTTCTCTCTCTCTCTCCCCAGTGTTTCTCTCTCTCTCCCCAGTGTTTCTCTCTCTCCCCCGAGTGTTTCTCTCTCTCTACCCCCAGTGTTTCTCTCTCCCTCTCTCCCCCGAGTGTTTCTCTGTCTCTCCCCCCAGTGTTTTCTCTCTCTCTCACACCAGTGTTTTCTCTCTCTGTCACCCCAGTGTTTTCTCTCTCTCCCCCCAGTGTTTCTCTTTCTCTCTATCCCCCCAGTGTTTCTCTCTCTCCCCACCCTTTGTTTCTCTCTATCTCTCCCCCCAGTGTTTCTCTCTCTCTCCCCCCAGTGTTTCTCTCTCTCTCCCCCCAGTGTCTCTCTCTCTCTCTCCCCCCAGTGTTTCTCTCTCTCTATCCCCCCAGTGTTTCTCTCTCTCTCTCCTCCCAGTCTTTCTCTCTCTCTCCTCCCAGTGTTTCTCTCTCTCTCACCACAGTGTTTTTCTCCCTCTCTCACCACAGTGTTTCTCTCTCTCTCTCTCCCCAGTGATTCTCTCTCTCCACCCCAGTGTTTCTCTCTCTCTCTCTCCTCCCAGTGTTTCTCTGTCTCTCTCTCCTCCCAGTGTTTCTCTCTCTCTCACCACAGTGTTTCTCTCTCTCTCTCACCACAGTGTTTCTCTCTCTCTCTCACCACACTGTTTCTCTCTCTCTCTCACCAGACTGTTTCTCTCGCTCTCTCCCCCCAGTGTTTCTCACTTCCTCCCCCCAGTGTGTTTTTCTCTCTCTTCCCCCAATGTTTTTCTCTGTCGCCCCCCCCCCCCCCCAGTGTTTCTCTCTCTCTCTCTCTCTCTCTCTCTCCCCCCAGTGATTCTCTCTCTCTCCCCCAGTGATTCTCTCTCTCACCCCAGTGTTTCTCTCTCTCTCCCCCCAAGTCTTTCTCTCTCTCTCCCCCCTGTGTTTATCTCACTCCACCCGCAGTGTTTCTCTCTATCTTTAACCCCAGTGTTTCTTTCTCTCTCTCCCCCCAGTGTTTCTCTCTCTCTCTTCCCCCAGTGTTTCTCTCTCTCTCTCTCCCCCCAGTGTTTTTCTCCCTCACTCTCTTCCCCCCAGTGTTTCTCTCTCTTCCCCCCAGTGTTTCTCTCTCTTGCCCCAGTGTTTCTCTCTCTTCCCCCCAGTATTTCTCTCTCTTCCCCAGAGTGTTTCTCTCTCATCCCCCCAGTGTTTCTCTCTCTTCCACCTAGTGTTTCTCTCTATTCCCCCCAGTGTTTCTCTCTCTTCCCCCCAGCGTTTCTCTCTCTTCCCCCCAGTGTTTCTCCCTCTTCTCCCCAGTGTTTCTCTCTCTTCCCCCATTGTTTGTCTCTCTTCTCCCCAGTTTTTCTCTCTCTCTCTCCCCCCAGTGTTTCTCTCTCTCTCCCCCAGTGATTCTCTCTCTCACCCCAGTGTTTCTCTCTCTCTCTTCCCCCAGTGTTTCTCTCTCTCTCTCTTTCCCCCCAGTGTTTTTCTCCCTCACTCTCTTACCCCCAGTATTTCTCTCTCTTCCCCCCAGTGTTTCTCTCTCTTCCACCTAGTGTTGCTCTCTCTTCCCCCCTGTGTTTCTCTCTCTTCCCCCCAGTGTTTCTCAATCTTCCCCCCAGTGTTTCTCTCTCTCTCTCTCTCTCTCCCCCCAGTGTTTCTCTCTCCATCCCCCCAGTGTTTCTCTCTCTTCCCCCCATTGTTTTTCTCACTCTGTCTCTCCCCAGTTTCTCTCTCTCTCCCCCCCTTCCCGTGTTTCTCTCTCTCTCTCCTCCAGTGTTTCTCTCTCTCTCCCCCCAGTGTTTCACTCTCTGTCCCACCAGTGTTTCTCTCTCTCCCTGCAGTGTTCATCACTCTCTACCCCCAGTGTTCATCTCTCTCTCCCCCCAGTGTTTCTCTCTCCCTCTCCCCCCAGTGTTTCCCTCTCTCTCTCTCTCCCCCCAGTGTTTCTCTCTCTTCCCCCCAAGTGTTTCTCTCTCTCCCCCCCAGTGTTTCTCTCTCTCCCCACAGTGTTTCTCTCTCTCCCCCCCAGTTTTTCTCACTCTCTCCCCCCAGTGTTTCTCTCGCTCCCCCCAGTGTTTCTCTCTCTCTCTCCCCCAGTATTTCTCTCTCTCTCACCCCAGTGTTTCTCTCTCTCCCCCCAGTGTTTGTCTCTTTCTTCCCCCAGTGTTTCTCTCTCTCTCTCCCCCCATTGTTTCTCTCTCTCTCTCCCCAGTGTTTCTCTCTCTCGCTCCCCCCAGTGTTTCTCTCTCTCCCCACAGTGTTTCTCTCTCTCACCCCCCAGTGTTTCTCTCTCTCTGTCCCCCACTGCTTCTCACTCTCTCTCACACAGTGTTTCTCTCTCTCTCTCTGCCCAGTGTTTCTTTCTCTCTCTCTCCCCCCAGTGTTTTTCTCTCTCTCTCTCTTCCCCCTCCTCGTGTTTCTCTGTCTCCCCCCAGTGTTTCTCTCTCTCTCTACCGCCAGGTTTTCTCTTTCTCTCTCTCACCCCAGTGTTTCTCTTTCTCTCCCCCATTGTTTCTCTCTGTGTGTCTCCCCCCGAGCGGTGTTTCTCTTTCTCTCTCTCTCTCTCTCTCCCCAGTGTTTGTCTCTCTCTCCCTCCAGCGTTTATCTCTCTCTCCACTCCAGTGTTTTTCTGTCTCACTTTCTCTCCCCCAGTGTTTATCTCTCTCTCCCTCCAGCGTTTATCTCTCTCTCCCCCCAGTGTTTCTCTCTCTCTCTCTCTCTCCCCCCAGTGTTTCTCTCTCTATCCCCCAGTGTTTATCTCTCTTCCCCCCAATGTTTTTCTCACTCTGTCTCTCCCCAGTTTCTCTCTCTCTCTCCCCAGTGTTTCTCTATCTCTCTCTCTCTCTCTCTCCCCCTTCCCGTGTTACTCTCTCTCTCTCCCCAAGTGTTTCTCTCTCTCTCCCCCCAGTGTTTCACTCTCTCTCCCCCCAGTGTTTCTCTCTCTCGCTCCCCCCAGTGTTTCTCTCTCTCTCCCCCCAGTGTTTCACTCTCTCTCCCCCCACTGCTTCTCACTCTCTCTCCCCACAGTGTTTCTCTCTCTCTCTCCCGCCAGGTTTTCTCTTTCTCTCTCTCACCCCAGTGTTTCTCTTTCTCTCCCCCATTGTTTCTCTCTCTGTGTCTCCCCCCCCCCCCCCCCCGGTGTTTCTCTCTCTCTCTCTCTCTCTCTCCCCCCCCAGTGTTTATCTCTCTCTCCCTCCAGCGTTTATCTCTCTCTCCACTCCAGTGTTTCTCTGTCTCTTTCTCTCCCCCAGTGTTTATCTCTCTCTCCCTCCAGCGTTTATCTCTCTCTCCACCCCAGTGTTTCTCTCTCTCTCTCTCTCTCCCCCCAGTGTTTCTCTCTCTATCCCTCCAGTGTTTCTCTCTCTTCCCCCCATTGCTTTTCTCACTCTGTCTCTCCCCCGTTTCTCTCTCTCTCTCCCCAATGTTTCTCTATCTCTCTCTCTCTCTCCCCCCCAGTGTTTCTCTCTCTCTCTCTCCCCAGTGTTTCTCTCTCTCTCTCCCCAGTGTTTCTCTCTCTCTCTCTCCCCAGTGTTTCTCTCTCTCTTCCCCCAGTGTTTCTCTCTATCTCTCCCCAGTCTTTCTCTCTCTCTCCCCCCCAGTGTTTCTCTCTCTCTCTCCCTCCAGTGTTTCTCTCTCTCTCTCCCCCCATTGTTTCTCTCTCTCTCCCCCCAGTGTTTCTCTCTCTCTCTCCCCGCAGTGTTTCTCTCTCTCTCTCCCCCAGTGTTTCTCTCTCTCTCCCCCCAGTTTTTCTCTCACCCTCTCCCCCCAGTGTTTCTCTCACCCTCACCCCACAGTGTTTCTCTCTCTCTCCCCCCAGTGCTTCTCTCTGTCTCTCTCACCCCAGTGTTTCTCTCTCTCTCCCCCGATGGTTTCTCTCACTCTCTCCCCCCAGTGTTTCTCTCACACTCTCCCCCAAGTGTTTCTCTCACCCTCACCACCCAGTGTTTCTCTCACCCTCTCCCCCCAGTGTTTCTCTCACCCTCTCTCCCAGTTTTTCTCCCACTCTCTCCCCCCAGTGTTTCTCTCTCTCTCCCCCCAAGTGTTTCTCTCTCTCTCCCCCCAAGTCTTTCTCTCTCTCTCCCCCCTGTGTTTATCTCACTCCACCCGCAGTGTTTCTCTCTATCTTTAACCCCAGTGTTTCTTTCTCTCTCTCCCCCCAGTGTTTCTCTCTCTCTCTTCCCCCAGTGTTTCTCTCTCTCTCTCTCCCCCCAGTGTTTTTCTCCCTCACTCTCTTCCCCCCAGTGTTTCTCTCTCTTCCCCCCAGTGTTTCTCTCTCTTGCCCCAGTGTTTCTCTCTCTTCCCCCCAGTATTTCTCTCTCTTCCCCAGAGTGTTTCTCTCTCATCCCCCCAGTGTTTCTCTCTCTTCCACCTAGTGTTTCTCTCTATTCCCCCCAGTGTTTCTCTCTCTTCCCCCCAGTGTTTCTCTCTCTTACCCCCAGTGTTTCTCCATCTCCCCCAGTGTTTCTCTCTCTTCCCCCCAGCGTTTCTCTCTCTTCCCCCCAGTGTTTCTCCCTCTTCTCCCCAGTGTTTCTCTCTCTTCCCCCATTGTTTGTCTCTCTTCTCCCCAGTTTTTCTCTCTCTCTCTCCCCCCAGTGTTTCTCTCTCTCTCCCCCAGTGATTCTCTCTCTCACCCCAGTGTTTCTCTCTCTCTCCCCCCAAGTCTTTCTCTCTCTCTCCCCCCTGTGTTTATCTCACTCCACCCGCAGTGTTTCTCTCTATCTTTAACCCCAGTGTTTCTTTCTCTCTCTCCCCCCAGTGTTTCTCTCTCTCTCTTCCCCCAGTGTTTCTCTCTCTCTCTCCCCCCAGTGTTTTTCTCCCTCACTCTCTTCCCCCCAGTGTTTCTCTCTCTTCCCCCCAGTGTTTCTCTCTCTCTCACACCAGTGTTTTCTCTCTCTGTCACCCCAGTGTTTTCTCTCTCTCCCCCCAGTGTTTCTCTTTCTCTCTATCCCCCCAGTGTTTCTCTCTCTCCCCACCCTTTGTTTCTCTCTATCTCTCCCCCCAGTGTTTCTCTCTCTCTCCCCCCAGTGTTTCTCTCTCTCTCCCCCCAGTGTCTCTCTCTCTCTCTCCCCCCAGTGTTTCTCTCTCTCTATCCCCCCAGTGTTTCTCTCTCTCTCTCCTCCCAGTCTTTCTCTCTCTCTCCTCCCAGTGTTTCTCTCTCTCTCACCACAGTGTTTTTCTCCCTCTCTCACCACAGTGTTTCTCTCTCTCTCTCTCCCCAGTGATTCTCTCTCTCCACCCCAGTGTTTCTCTCTCTCTCTCTCCTCCCAGTGTTTCTCTGTCTCTCTCTCCTCCCAGTGTTTCTCTCTCTCTCACCACAGTGTTTCTCTCTCTCTCTCACCACAGTGTTTCTCTCTCTCTCTCACCACACTGTTTCTCTCTCTCTCTCACCAGACTGTTTCTCTCGCTCTCTCCCCCCAGTGTTTCTCACTTCCTCCCCCCAGTGTGTTTTTCTCTCTCTTCCCCCAATGTTTTTCTCTGTCGCCCCCCCCCCCCCAGTGTTTCTCTCTCTCTCTCTCTCTCTCTCTCTCCCCCCAGTGATTCTCTCTCTCTCCCCCAGTGATTCTCTCTCTCACCCCAGTGTTTCTCTCTCTCTCCCCCCAAGTCTTTCTCTCTCTCTCCCCCCTGTGTTTATCTCACTCCACCCGCAGTGTTTCTCTCTATCTTTAACCCCAGTGTTTCTTTCTCTCTCTCCCCCCAGTGTTTCTCTCTCTCTCTTCCCCCAGTGTTTCTCTCTCTCTCTCTCCCCCCAGTGTTTTTCTCCCTCACTCTCTTCCCCCCAGTGTTTCTCTCTCTTCCCCCCAGTGTTTCTCTCTCTTGCCCCAGTGTTTCTCTCTCTTCCCCCCAGTATTTCTCTCTCTTCCCCAGAGTGTTTCTCTCTCATCCCCCCAGTGTTTCTCTCTCTTCCACCTAGTGTTTCTCTCTATTCCCCCCAGTGTTTCTCTCTCTTCCCCCCAGCGTTTCTCTCTCTTCCCCCCAGTGTTTCTCCCTCTTCTCCCCAGTGTTTCTCTCTCTTCCCCCATTGTTTGTCTCTCTTCTCCCCAGTTTTTCTCTCTCTCTCTCCCCCCAGTGTTTCTCTCTCTCTCCCCCAGTGATTCTCTCTCTCACCCCAGTGTTTCTCTCTCTCTCTTCCCCCAGTGTTTCTCTCTCTCTCTCTTTCCCCCCAGTGTTTTTCTCCCTCACTCTCTTACCCCCAGTATTTCTCTCTCTTCCCCCCAGTGTTTCTCTCTCTTCCACCTAGTGTTGCTCTCTCTTCCCCCCTGTGTTTCTCTCTCTTCCCCCCAGTGTTTCTCAATCTTCCCCCCAGTGTTTCTCTCTCTCTCTCTCTCTCTCCCCCCAGTGTTTCTCTCTCCATCCCCCCAGTGTTTCTCTCTCTTCCCCCCATTGTTTTTCTCACTCTGTCTCTCCCCAGTTTCTCTCTCTCTCCCCCCCTTCCCGTGTTTCTCTCTCTCTCTCCTCCAGTGTTTCTCTCTCTCTCCCCCCAGTGTTTCACTCTCTGTCCCACCAGTGTTTCTCTCTCTCCCTGCAGTGTTCATCACTCTCTACCCCCAGTGTTCATCTCTCTCTCCCCCCAGTGTTTCTCTCTCCCTCTCCCCCCAGTGTTTCCCTCTCTCTCTCTCTCCCCCCAGTGTTTCTCTCTCTTCCCCCCAAGTGTTTCTCTCTCTCCCCCCCAGTGTTTCTCTCTCTCCCCACAGTGTTTCTCTCTCTCCCCCCCAGTTTTTCTCACTCTCTCCCCCCAGTGTTTCTCTCGCTCCCCCCAGTGTTTCTCTCTCTCTCTCCCCCAGTATTTCTCTCTCTCTCACCCCAGTGTTTCTCTCTCTCCCCCCAGTGTTTGTCTCTTTCTTCCCCCAGTGTTTCTCTCTCTCTCTCCCCCCATTGTTTCTCTCTCTCTCTCCCCAGTGTTTCTCTCTCTCGCTCCCCCCAGTGTTTCTCTCTCTCCCCACAGTGTTTCTCTCTCTCACCCCCCAGTGTTTCTCTCTCTCTGTCCCCCACTGCTTCTCACTCTCTCTCACACAGTGTTTCTCTCTCTCTCTCTGCCCAGTGTTTCTTTCTCTCTCTCTCCCCCCAGTGTTTTTCTCTCTCTCTCTCTTCCCCCTCCTCGTGTTTCTCTGTCTCCCCCCAGTGTTTCTCTCTCTCTCTACCGCCAGGTTTTCTCTTTCTCTCTCTCACCCCAGTGTTTCTCTTTCTCTCCCCCATTGTTTCTCTCTGTGTGTCTCCCCCCGAGCGGTGTTTCTCTTTCTCTCTCTCTCTCTCTCTCCCCAGTGTTTGTCTCTCTCTCCCTCCAGCGTTTATCTCTCTCTCCACTCCAGTGTTTTTCTGTCTCACTTTCTCTCCCCCAGTGTTTATCTCTCTCTCCCTCCAGCGTTTATCTCTCTCTCCCCCCAGTGTTTCTCTCTCTCTCTCTCTCTCCCCCCAGTGTTTCTCTCTCTATCCCCCAGTGTTTATCTCTCTTCCCCCCAATGTTTTTCTCACTCTGTCTCTCCCCAGTTTCTCTCTCTCTCTCCCCAGTGTTTCTCTATCTCTCTCTCTCTCTCTCTCCCCCTTCCCGTGTTACTCTCTCTCTCTCCCCAAGTGTTTCTCTCTCTCTCCCCCCAGTGTTTCACTCTCTCTCCCCCCAGTGTTTCTCTCTCTCGCTCCCCCCAGTGTTTCTCTCTCTCTCCCCCCAGTGTTTCACTCTCTCTCCCCCCACTGCTTCTCACTCTCTCTCCCCACAGTGTTTCTCTCTCTCTCTCCCGCCAGGTTTTCTCTTTCTCTCTCTCACCCCAGTGTTTCTCTTTCTCTCCCCCATTGTTTCTCTCTCTGTGTCTCCCCCCCCCCCCCCCCCGGTGTTTCTCTCTCTCTCTCTCTCTCTCTCCCCCCCCAGTGTTTATCTCTCTCTCCCTCCAGCGTTTATCTCTCTCTCCACTCCAGTGTTTCTCTGTCTCTTTCTCTCCCCCAGTGTTTATCTCTCTCTCCCTCCAGCGTTTATCTCTCTCTCCACCCCAGTGTTTCTCTCTCTCTCTCTCTCTCCCCCCAGTGTTTCTCTCTCTATCCCTCCAGTGTTTCTCTCTCTTCCCCCCATTGCTTTTCTCACTCTGTCTCTCCCCCGTTTCTCTCTCTCTCTCCCCAATGTTTCTCTATCTCTCTCTCTCTCTCCCCCCCCAGTGTTTCTCTCTCTCTCTCTCCCCAGTGTTTCTCTCTCTCTCTCCCCAGTGTTTCTCTCTCTCTCTCTCCCCAGTGTTTCTCTCTCTCTTCCCCCAGTGTTTCTCTCTATCTCTCCCCAGTCTTTCTCTCTCTCTCCCCCCCAGTGTTTCTCTCTCTCTCTCCCTCCAGTGTTTCTCTCTCTCTCTCCCCCCATTGTTTCTCTCTCTCTCCCCCCAGTGTTTCTCTCTCTCTCTCCCCGCAGTGTTTCTCTCTCTCTCTCCCCCAGTGTTTCTCTCTCTCTCCCCCCAGTTTTTCTCTCACCCTCTCCCCCCAGTGTTTCTCTCACCCTCACCCCACAGTGTTTCTCTCTCTCTCCCCCCAGTGCTTCTCTCTGTCTCTCTCACCCCAGTGTTTCTCTCTCTCTCCCCCGATGGTTTCTCTCACTCTCTCCCCCCAGTGTTTCTCTCACACTCTCCCCCAAGTGTTTCTCTCACCCTCACCACCCAGTGTTTCTCTCACCCTCTCCCCCCAGTGTTTCTCTCACCCTCTCTCCCAGTTTTTCTCCCACTCTCTCCCCCCAGTGTTTCTCTCTCTCTCCCCCCAAGTGTTTCTCTCTCTCTCCCCCCAAGTCTTTCTCTCTCTCTCCCCCCTGTGTTTATCTCACTCCACCCGCAGTGTTTCTCTCTATCTTTAACCCCAGTGTTTCTTTCTCTCTCTCCCCCCAGTGTTTCTCTCTCTCTCTTCCCCCAGTGTTTCTCTCTCTCTCTCTCCCCCCAGTGTTTTTCTCCCTCACTCTCTTCCCCCCAGTGTTTCTCTCTCTTCCCCCCAGTGTTTCTCTCTCTTGCCCCAGTGTTTCTCTCTCTTCCCCCCAGTATTTCTCTCTCTTCCCCAGAGTGTTTCTCTCTCATCCCCCCAGTGTTTCTCTCTCTTCCACCTAGTGTTTCTCTCTATTCCCCCAGTGTTTCTCTCTCTTCCCCCCAGTGTTTCTCTCTCTTACCCCCAGTGTTTCTCCATCTCCCCCAGTGTTTCTCTCTCTTCCCCCCAGCGTTTCTCTCTCTTCCCCCCAGTGTTTCTCCCTCTTCTCCCCAGTGTTTCTCTCTCTTCCCCCATTGTTTGTCTCTCTTCTCCCCAGTTTTTCTCTCTCTCTCTCCCCCCAGTGTTTCTCTCTCTCTCCCCCAGTGATTCTCTCTCTCACCCCAGTGTTTCTCTCTCTCTCCCCCCAAGTCTTTCTCTCTCTCTCCCCCTGTGTTTATCTCACTCCACCCGCAGTGTTTCTCTCTATCTTTAACCCCAGTGTTTCTTTCTCTCTCTCCCCCCAGTGTTTCTCTCTCTCTCTTCCCCCAGTGTTTCTCTCTCTCTCTCTCCCCCCCAGTGTTTTTCTCCCTCACTCTCTTCCCCCCAGTGTTTCTCTCTCTTCCCCCCAGTGTTTCTCTCTCTTGCCCCAGTGTTTCTCTCTCTTCCCCCCAGTATTTCTCTCTCTTCCCCAGAGTGTTTCTCTCTCATCCCCCCAGTGTTTCTCTCTCTTCCACCTAGTGTTTCTCTCTATTCCCCCCAGTGTTTCTCTCTCTTCCCCCCAGTGTTTCTCTCTCTTACCCCCAGTGTTTCTCCATCTCCCCCAGTGTTTCTCTCTCTTCCCCCCAGCGTTTCTCTCTCTTCCCCCCCAGTGTTTCTCCCTCTTCTCCCCAGTGTTTCTCTCTCTTCCCCCATTGTTTGTCTCTCTTCTCCCCAGTTTTTCTCTCTCTCTCTCCCCCCCAGTGTTTCTCTCTCTCTCCCCCAGTGATTCTCTCTCTCACCCCAGTGTTTCTCTCTCTCTCTTCCCCCAGTGTTTCTCTCTCTCTCTCTTTCCCCCCAGTGTTTTTCTCCCTCACTCTCTTACCCCCAGTATTTCTCTCTCTTCCCCCCAGTGTTTCTCTCTCTTCCACCTAGTGTTGCTCTCTCTTCCCCCCTGTGTTTCTCTCTCTTCCCCCCAGTGTTTCTCAATCTTCCCCCCAGTGTTTCTCTCTCTTCCCCCTATTGTTTGTCCCTCTTCTCCCCAGTTTCTGTCTCTCTCTCTCTCTCTCTCCCCAGTGTTTCTCTGTCTCTCTCTGTCTCTCCCCCAATGTTTCTCTCTCTCTCTCCCCGCAGTGTTTCTCTCTCTCTCTCCACCCAGTGTTTCTCTCTCTCCACCCAGTGTTTCTCTCTCTCTCTCTCCCCCCCAATGTTTCTCTCACTCTTTCCCCCCAGTGTTTCTCTCTCTCTCCCCCAGTGTTTCTCTCTCTCCCCCCACTGTTTCTCTCTCTCTCTCCCTCCAGTGTTTCTCTCTCTCTCTCCCCCCACTGTTTCTCTCTCTCTCCCCCCCAGTGTTTCACTCACCCTCTCCCCCCAGTGTTTCTCTCACCCTCTCCCCCCATTGTTTCTCTCACCCTCCCCCCCAGTGTTTCTCTCCCCCTCTCCCCCCAGTGTTTCCCTCACCCTCTCCCCCCCAGTGTTTCTCTCACCCTCTCCCCCCAGTGTTTCTCTCTCTTGCTCCCAGTATTTCACTCCCTTCCCCCCAGGGTTTTTCTCTCTTCCCCACAGTGTCTCTCTCTCTTCCCCCCCAGTGTTTCTCTCTCTTCCCCCCAATGTTTATCTCTCTTCCCCCCAGTGTTTGTCTCCCTTCACCGCAGTTGCTCTCTCTCTCTCTCTCCCCAGTGTTTCTCTGTCTCTCTCTGTCTCTCCCCCCAGTGTCACCCTCTCTCTCTCCCCCCAGTGTTTCTCTCTCTCTCTCCCCAGTGTTTCTATCTCTCTCCCCTAGTGTTTCTCTTTGTCTCCCTCCAGTGTTTCTCTCACTTTCTCCCCCCAGTGTTTCTCTCCCTCTCCCCCCAGTGTTTCTCTCTCTCTCCCCCCAGTGTTTCTCTCACTCTCTCCCCAGTGTTCCTCTCTCTCTCTCCCTCCCAGTGTTTGTCTCTGTCTCTCCCCCCAGTGTTTCTCTCTCTCTCTTCCTCCAATGATTCTCTGTCTCTCGATGTCTCTCCCCCCAGTGTTTCTCTCTCTCTCTCCACAGTTTTTCTCTCACTCTCACCCCCCAGTGTTTCTCTCACCCTCTCCCCCCAGTGTTTCTCTCAACCCCTCCCGCCAGTGTTTCTCTCTCTCTCTCCCCCCAGTTTTTCTCTCTCTCTCTTCCCCAAGTGTTTCTCTCTCTCTCTCCTCCCAGTGTTTCTCTCTCTCTCTCACCACAGTGTTTCTCTCTCTCTCTCACCACACTGTTTCTCTCTCTCTCTCACCAGACTGTTTCTCTCGCTCTCTCCCCCCAGTGTTTCTCACTTCCTCCCCCCAGTGTGTTTTTCTCTCTCTTCCCCCAATGTTTTTCTCTGTCTCTCCCCCCAGTGTTTCTCTCTCTCTCTCTCCCACCAGTGTTTCTCTCTCTCTCTCCCACCAGTGTTTCTCTCTCTCTCTCCAACCAGTGTTTCTCTCTCTCTCTCCCACCAGTGTTTCTCTCTCTCTCCCACCAGTGTTTCTCTCTCTCTCCCCCCCAGTGTTTATCTCTCTCTCTCTCCCACCAGTGTTTCTCTCTCTCTCTCCCACCAGTTTTTCTCTCTCTCTCTCCCCCCCAGTGTTTCTCGCTCTCTCTCCCCCCAGTTTTTCTCTCTCTCTCTCCCCCCAGTGTTTCTCTCTCTCTCTCCCCCCAGTGTTTCTCTCTCTCTCTCTCCCCAGTGTTTCTCTCTCTCTCTCCCCCCAGTGTTTCTCTCTCTCTCCCCCCAGTGTTTCTCTCTCTCTCTTCCCCAAGTGTTTCTCTCTCTCTCTCCCCCCAGTGTTTTCTCTCCCTCACTCTCTTCCCCCCAGTGTTTCTCTCTCTTCCTCCCAGTGTTTCTCCCTCTTCGCCCCAGTATTTCTCTATCTTCCCCCCAGTGTTTCTCTCTCTTCCGCCCAGTGTTTCTCTCTCTCTCTCCCCCCAGTGTTTCTCTCTCTCTCTCTCCCCCCAGTCTTTCTCTCTCTCTCCCCCCAGTGTTTCTCTCTCTCTCTCCCCCCAGTGTTTCTCTCTCTCTCTCCTCCCAGTGTTTCTCTCTCTCTCTCTCTCTCTCCCCCCAGTGTTTCTCTCTCTCTCTCCCCCCAGTGTTTTTCTCTCTCTCTCCCACCCCAGTCTTTCTCTCTCTCTCCCCTCAGTGCTTCTCTCTCTCTCTCCCCAGTGTTTCTCTCTCTGTCTCCCCAGTGTTTCTCTCTCTCTCTCCCCAGTGTTTCTCTCTCTCTCCCCAGTGTTTCTCTCTCTCCCCCGAGTGTTTCTCTCTCTCTACCCCCAGTGTTTCTCTCTCCCTCTCTCCCCCGAGTGTTTCTCTGTCTCTCCCCCCAGTGTTTTCTCTCTCTCTCACACCAGTGTTTTCTCTCTCTGTCACCCCAGTGTTTTTCTCTCTCTCCCCCCAGTGTTTCTCTTTCTCTCTATCCCCCCAGTGTTTCTCTCTCTCCCCACCCTTTGTTTCTCTCTATCTCTCCCCCCAGTGTTTCTCTCTCTCTCCCCCCAGTGTTTCTCTCTCTCTCCCCCCAGTGTCTCTCTCTCTCTCTCCCCCCAGTGTTTCTCTCTCTCTATCCCCCCAGTGTTTCTCTCTCTCTCTCCTCCCAGTCTTTCTCTCTCTCTCCTCCCAGTGTTTCTCTCTCTCTCACCACAGTGTTTTTCTCCCTCTCTCACCACAGTGTTTCTCTCTCTCTCTCTCCCCAGTGATTCTCTCTCTCCACCCCAGTGTTTCTCTCTCTCTCTCTCCTCCCAGTGTTTCTCTGTCTCTCTCTCCTCCCAGTGTTTCTCTCTCTCTCACCACAGTGTTTCTCTCTCTCTCTCACCACAGTGTTTCTCTCTCTCTCTCACCACACTGTTTCTCTCTCTCTCTCACCAGACTA
>NW_027139693.1:27500-114604 GCF_035084215.1 Heptranchias perlo | reverse complement strand
TGTCAACTTCACGGTGCGGCTCCCAACACCTGGATTCATTTTAAAATAATACTTGAGCCTGGGACAGTCACAATCCAGGTCCATGTGGGGACCAGTCCTGGGAGTGTTGATGGGACAGTGTAGAGGGAGCTTTACTCTGTATCTAACCCTGTACCTGCCCTGGGAGTGTTTGATGGGACAGTGTAGAGGGAGCTTTACTCTGTATCTAACCCTGTACCTGCCCTGGGAGTGTTTGATGGGGCAGTGTAGAGGGAGCTTTACTCTGTATCTAACCCGTGCTGTACCTGCCCCTGGGAGTGTTTGATGGGACAGTGTGGAGGGAGCTTTACTCTGTATCTAACCCGTGCTGTACCTGTCCTGGGAGTGTTTGATGGGACAGTGTAGAGGGAGCTTTTACTCTGTATCTAACCCGTGCTGTACCTGTCCTGGGAGTGTTTGATGGGACAGTGTAGAGGGAGCTTTACTCTGTTTCTAACCCGTGCTGTACCTGCCCTGGGAGTGTTTGATGGGACAGTGCAGAGGGAGCTTTACTCTGTATCTAACCTGTCCTGTACCTGCTCTGGGAGTGTTTGATGGGACAGCGTAGAGGGAGCTTTACTCTGTATCTAACCCGTGCTGTACCTGCCCTGGGAGTGTTTGATGGGACAGTGCAGAGGGAGCTTTACTCTGTTTCTAACCCGTGCTGTACCTGCCCTGGGAGTGTTTGATGGGACAGTGTAGAGGGAGCTTTACTCTGTATCTAACCTGTCCTGTACCTGCTCTGGGAGTGTTTGATGGGACAGTGTAGAGGGGAGCTTTACTCTGTATCTAACCTGTCCTGTACCTGCCTGGGAAAGAGAGGAAGGGGGAGGGGAGATATAGATAGAGAGAGGGAGGAGAGAGATAGATAGAGGGAGGAGAGAGATAGAGAGAGGGAGGAGAGAGATAGATAGAGAGAGGGAGGAGAGAGATAGAGGGAGGAAGGAGAGAGAGGGGGGGAGGGGAGAGATAGAGGGGGGAGGGGAGAGATAGAGGGGGGAGGAAGGGAGAGAGAGGAAGGGGGAGGGGAGAGATAGAGGGAGGGAGGGAGGGGAGAGAGATAGAGGGAGGGGGAGAGAGAGAGGGGGAGGGGAGAGATAGTGGGGGGAGGAAGGTAGAGGGGGGAGGAAGGTAGAGGGGGGAGGAAGGAGAGAGAGGAAGGGGGAGGGGAGAGATAGAGGGAGGAGGAGAGAGATAGGGAGGGGGGAGAGATAGAGGGAGGGGGGGGAGATAGAGGGAGGGGGAGAGATAGAGGGAGGGGGAGAGATAGAGGGAGGGGGAGAGATAGAGGGAGGGGGAGAGAGATGGAGGGGGAGAGAGATATAGAGAAGGGGGAGAGAGATAGAGGTAAGGGGAGAGATAGAGAGAGGGAGGAGAGAGAGAGGGAGGGGGAGAGAGATGGAGGGGGAGAGAGATATAGAGAAGGGGGAGAGAGATAGAGGTAAGGGGGAGAGATAGAGAGAGGGAGGAGAGAGAGAGGGAGGAGAGGAGAGAGGGAGGAAAGAGAGAGGGAGGAAAGAGAGAGGGAGGAAAGAGAGAGGGAGGAAGAGAGAGAGAGGAAAGAGAGAGAGAGGAAAGAGAGAGAGAGGGGGGAAGGGGGAGAGAGATAGAGGGAAGGGGGAGAGAGATAGAGGGAAGGGGGAGAGAGGTAGAGGGAGGAGAGAGAGAGAGAGGTGAGGGAGGAGAGAGAGAGAGAGGTGAGGGAGGAGAGAGAGGAGAGAGAGGGGGGTAGGGGAGAGATAGGAAGGGGGGAGGAGAGAGATAGAGGGAGGGGGGAAGAATGATAGAGGGAGGGGGGGAGAGAGAGAGAGGGAGGAAAGAGAGAGGGGGAGAGAGATAGAGGGAGGGGGGAGAGAGATAGTGGGAGGGGGAGAGAGATAGAGAGGGGGGGAGAGAGATAGAGGGAGGGAGGAGAGAGATGGAGGGAGGGGGGAAGAGAGATAGAGGGAGGGGAGAGAGATATAGAGCGGGGGAGAGAGAGAGGGAGGGGGGGAGAGAGATAGAGGGAGGGGGGAGAGAGATAGAGGGAGGGGGGAGAGAGATAGAGGGAGGGGGGAGAGAGATAGAGGGGAGGGGGGGGAGAGAGATGAGGGAGGGGGGAGAGAGATAGAGGGAGGGGGGAGAGAGATAGAGGGAGAGGGGAGAGAGAGAGAGGGAGGGGGAGAGAGATAGAGAGAGGGGGAGAGAGGGAGGGGGGGAGAGAGATAGAGGGAGGGGGGAGAGAGATAGAGGGAGGGGGGAGAGAGATAGAGGGAGGGGGGAGAGAGATAGAGGGAGAGGGGAGAGAGATAGAGGGAGGGGGAGAGAGATAGAGAGAGGGGGAGAGAGGGAGGGGGGGAGAGAGATAGAGGGAGGGAGGAGAGAGATAGAGGGAGGGGGGAGAGAGATAGAGAGAGGGGTGAGAGAGATAGAGAGAGGGGTGAGAGAGAGAGGGAGGAAAGAGAGAGGGGGAGAGAGATAGAGGGAGGGGGGAGAGAGATAGAGAGAGATAGAGAGAGGGGGGAGAGAGATAGAGAGAGGGGGGAGAGTGAGAGGGAGGAAAGAGAGAGGGGGGAGAGAGATAGAGGGAGGGGGAGAGAGATAGATGGAAGGGGGAGAGATAGAGGGGAGAGGTAGAGGGAAGAGAGAGGGAGGAAAGAGAGAGGGAGGAAAGAGAGAGGGAGGAAAGAGAGAGAGAGAGAGGGGGGAGAGAGATAGAGGGAGGAAGGGAGAGTGGGAGGGGGAGGGGAGTGATAGAGGGGAGAGAGAGGGGGAGGGGAGAGATAGAGAGGGGGGAGGGGCGAGATGGAGGGAGGGAGGGGAGAGATGGAGAAAGGGAGGGAGAGATTGTGGGGAGGGTGAGGGGAGAGAGAGAGAGAGGGAGGGTGGGGAGAGAGAGGGTGGGGAGGGAGGGGAGAGATGAGACGAGAGAGAGAGAGAGAGAGGGGAGAGAGAGGGAGGGAGGGGAGAGAGAGAGAGAGGGAGGGGAGCTAAAGTGGGGAGGGGAAGATAGAGAGAGGGGACAGGACAGATAGAGAGAGGAGAGGGGAGAGATGGAAGGGAGGAGGGGAGAGATGGCGGGAGGGGAGAGATGGCGGGAGGGGAGGGCGAGATAGAGGGAGGGCAAGATAGAGGGAGGGCAAGATAGAGGGAGGGCAAGATAGAGGGAGGGCAAGATAGAGGGAGGGCAAGATAGAGGGAGGCAAGATAGAGGGAGGGCAAGATAGAGGGAGGGAGGGACGGAGGGCGAGATGGAGGGAGGGAGGGACGGAGGGCGAGATGGAGGGAGGGAGGGGAGGGCGAGATGGAGGGAGGGAGAGACGGAGGGCGAGATGGAGGGAGGGAGGGACGGAGGGCGAGATGGAGGGAGGGAGGGAGAGATGGAGGGAGGGAGGGACGGAGGGCGAGATGGAGGGGAGGGAGAGAGAGATGGAGGGAGGGAGGGACGGAGGGCGAGATGGAGGGAGGGAGGGAGAGATGTAGGGAGGGACGGAGGGCGAGACGGAGGGAGGGGAGGGAGAGAGGGATATCAACGCCCTCCCCTCCTGCCTCTGGCCAATGTTGGGCGTGGGGCAATCGAGGCAATCCCTCCATCTCTCCCACCCTCCATCCTTCTCTCCCCACCCTCCCTCTCTCCCACCCTCCATCCCTCCATCGCTCCCACCCTTCCTCCTTCCATTGATCTCTCTCTCCCTTACTCCCTCCCTCCATCCATCCATCTCTCCCTCCCTCCCTCCATCTCTCCCTCCCTCGCCACTGTGAGGCACTGATGTTCACCTCCATGTGCTGCTGCTTGTTATTCTGTCCGCCCTGTAATCCAGCGCCTGTCCACTAACCTTAAACTGTGCCTCTGGTGAGCCAGTGATAATCACCATCCTCTCATTCGCCTCGGGCCCTTCTGCGGGAGCAATCTGCGAACACACAAAGAGACAATCAGGATCGGGATATCAGTATCGGGATTGGGGTATCTATCGGGATCGGGGTATCAGTATCGGTATCGGGATCGGGATATCAGAATCGGGATCGGGATATCAGAATCGGGATCGGGATATCAGAATCGGGATCGGGATCGGTGTACCAGTATCGGTATCGGGTATCACTATCAGGATCGGTGTATCAGTATCAGTATCGGGATCGGTGTACCAGAATCGGGATCGGTGTATCAGAATCGGGATCGGGATCGGGGTATCAGAATCGGGATCGGGGTATCAGAATCGGGATCGGTGTATCAGAATCGGGATCGGGATCGGCGTATCAGAATCGGGATCGGCGTATCACTATCGGGATCGGCGTATCAGAATCGGGATCGGCGTATCAGAATCGGGATCGGCGTATCACTATCGGGATCGGCGTATCAGAATCGGGATCGGCGTATCAGAATCGGGATCGGCGTATCACTATCTGGATCGGCGTATCACTATCTGGATCGGCGTATCACTATCTGGATCGGCGTATCAGAATCGGGATCGGGGTATCAGAATCGGGATCGGGGTATCAGAATCGGGATCGGGGTATCAGAATTGGGATCGGGATCGGTGTATCAGAATCGGGATCGGCGTATCAGAATCGGGATCGGGATCGGCGTATCAGAATCGGGATCGGGATCGGCGTATCAGAATCGGGATCGGGATCGGTGTATCAGAATCGGGATCGGTGTATCAGAATCGGGATCGGGATCGGTGTATCAGAATCGGGATCGGGATCGGTGTATCAGAATCAGGATCGGGATCGGTGTATCAGTATCGGGATCGGTGTATCAGAATCGGGATCGGGATCGGTGTATCAGAATCGGGATCGGTGTATCAGTATCAGTATTGGGATATCGGTATCAGGATCGGGGTATCGGGATCGGGGTATCGGGATCGGGGTATCAGGATCGGGGTATCGGTATCGGGATCGGGGTATTGGGATCGGGGTATTGGGATCGGGATCGGGGTATCGGGATCGGGGGATCGGGATCGGGGTATCAGGATCGGGGTATCAGGAGCGGGGTATCGGGATCGGGGTATCGGTATCAGGGTATCGGGATCGGGGTATCGGTATCGGGGTATCAGGATCGGGGTATCGGGGTATCGGTATCGGGGTATCAGGATCGGGATCGGGGTATCAGGATCGGGATCGGGGTATCAGGATCGGGGTATCGGTATCGGTATCGGGGTATCGGTATCAGGATCGGGGTATCGGGATCGGGGTATCGGGATCGGGGTATCGGTATCGGGATCGGGGTATCGGGATCGGGGTATCGGGATCGGGGTACCGGGATCGGGGTATCGGGGTATCGGGGGATCGGGGTATCGGGATCGGGGTATCGGGATCGGTATCGGGGTATCGGGATCGGGGTATCGGGATCGGGGTATCGGGATCGGGATATCGGGATCGGGATCAGTATCGGGATCGGGATCGGTGTATCAGTATCAGTATCGGGATCGTTGCATTAGTATCAGGATCGGGCTCAGTATCGGGATCGGGCTCAGGATTGGGATCGGGCTCAGGATCGGGATCAGGATCGGGCTCAGTATCAGGATCGGGATCAGTATTGGGATCGGGATCAGTATCGGGATTGGGATCAGGATCGGGCTCAGTATTGGGATCAGGATCGGGCTCAATATCGGGATCGGGCTCATTATCGGGATCGGGCTCATTATCGGGATCGGGATCAGTATCGGGATCGGGATCAGTATCGGGCTCAGTATTGGGATCAGGATCGGGCTCAATATCGGGATCGGGATCAGTATCGGGATCGGGCTCATTATCGGGATCAGGCTCATTATCAGGATCGGGCTCATTATCGGGATCAGGCTCATTATCAGGATCGGGCTCATTATCGGGATCGGGATCAGTATCGGGATCCGTATCAGTATCGGGATCGGGCTCATTATCGGGATCGGGATCGGGCTCGGGCTCAGTATTGAGATCGGGCTCAGTATCGGGATCGAGATCAGGATCGGGCTCATTATCGGGATCAGTATCGGGATCATTATCGGGCTCAGTATCGGGATCAGGATCGGGCTCATTATCGGGATCAGGATCGGGATCATTATCGGGATCAGTATCGGGATCAGGATCGGGATCAGTATCGGGATCAGTATCGGGATCAGGATCGGGATCAGTATTGGGATCAGGATCGGGCTCAGTATCGGGATCGGGCTCAGTATCGGGATTGGGATCAGTATCGGGATCGGGATCAGTATCGGGATCGGTATCGGGATCAGAGCCGTTTGTTTTTGGGGGCACGGAGCAATTTGAAGGTGAAGCAACAGTGCAGGAAGAAATCTTCCCGGGGGATGGGGGGGCGCGGAAGGGGGGAGGGGGAGCCAGATCGGGACTCTGCCGAGGTGCATCTTGCTGGGGGACAGGCCCACAGGCCCCAGCACCCCCCAGCCCCTCACCCGAGCCTGGGCAGTGAGTGTGGCCGGGCTATTGGACTGTGGAGGGCGCCACGGCCTAACCCCGACGTGCAGTGGGTGTCCTGAGCCAGGGAGCACTGGCCCCCGGATGTAATGCTCCCGCCGCTGTTTCCAGCTAATGTGCTGCTCTCTCTCAAGCCACCAGTACAAACAGACCCTGGCCTTTCGGATTCATCGACTAGATAGGGTGACTGAGCTGTGAACAGCCTTCCAGCTCCGTGGATCTCAGAACAGAAGGGGGCATCGGGTGAGAAAATCCCAGTCATCGAAACACATGGGAGTTACACTGTGGGAACAGGCCTTTCGGCCCAAGCACTCTGTGTCAGCATCTACCCTCCACACAGTCTAATCCTGGGCCACTTTCCCAGACTTCAGGGGCTGGGGGCGTACCTCTGCTATAAAGCGATCCGGAGTGGAGACCCCCGTCTGACTTACCTTTCCTAGTCCCCGGGTACTGAGGCCAATTACCATCTCCCCCCACCCCCCACAAACTGCAGCTCTGGCTGAGATCAGTCACTCCGCAAAAACCAGCCGGGGTCAAGCTCAGGCCCTTCCTGGACTGCGGGTCGCTTGCTCGTCTCTGAGTCAGTTGGTCGTGGGTTCAAGTCCCCACTTCAGAACGTAAGCACATAATCTAGACTGACACACCTGTGCCAGTACTGAGGGAGTGCTGCACTGTCGGAGGTACCGCCTTTCGGATGAGACGTCAAACCGAGGCTCCATCTGCCTCTCAGGTGGAGGTAAACAATTCCCACGGTGCTAATGGAAGAAGAGCAGAGGAGGTCTACGGATGTGGTGTATTTTGGAAAAAGAATGTAAGGGGCTGGTGGCTGAAAGATTTCCCAGGTAGGGTGAGGGCCGGAGATTTCAGGTAGGGCGAGAGGTGGAGCTATGTAATACAACGGGCACTGCATAATACACTGCCGGGTACTGTGTAATACGGTGCTGTGCACTGCGTAATACAACACTGAGTACTGCGTAATACAGCGATGTGCACTGCGTAACACACTGCCGGGTACTGCGTAATAGTGCTGGTCATGACATAATACAGTGCCGGGTACTGCGTAATGCAACGATGTGCACTGCGTAATAGTGGCGGGTACTGTGTAATACGGTGCTGGTCACTGCGTAATACAACACTGAGTACTGCATAATACAGCGATGTGCACTGCGTAATACAGCGATGTGCACTGCGTAATACAGCGATGTGCACTGCGTAATACAGCGATGTGCACTGCGTAATACAGCGATGTGCACTGCGTAATACAGCGATGTGCACTGCGTAATACAGTGCCGGGTACTGCGTAATACAGTGCTGGTCATGACATAATACAGTGCCGGGTACTGCGTAATACAGTGCTGGTCATGACATAATACAGTGCCGGGTACTGCGTAATACAGTGCTGGTCATGACATAATACAGTGCCGGGTACTGCGTAATGCAACGATGTGCACTGCGTAATAGTGGCGGGTGCTGCATAATACGGCGACGGGCACCCCCGCGCGACCCCGGCGACGGGCACCCCCGCGCGACCCCGGCGACGGGCACCCCCGCGCGACCCCGGCGACGGGCACCCCCGCGCGACCCCGGCGACGGGCACCCCCGCGCGACCCCGGCGACGGGCACCCCCGCGCGACCCCGGCGATGGGCTGCTTACAGTACCATGATGCAGGAAGCAGAGGCTCTGTATTGAGCGGTATCAAAGCACATTTAGAAGCTGCGATTTACCCGAGCTCCAGGGCTGGGCAGGTCTTGCTCCTGTCATGTCGCAACCTGACTGAAAACTGACTCAAAGCTCCTCTCCCGAGGAACTCTGAGGATCAGAAATGGCAAATGGAGCCTTCAAGCCAGGGCTGTCAGACCACCCAGAGTCAGGGAACACCCAGCGGATATAGTCCCACCAGATAGTACACTCACAAACCGTCATCATTTTAATACAGCTCGTCTCTCTCCCACCTCACTGCCCCAGTGTCACTTGTTACAGTCTGCAGTCAACGTTTTCTGCCCTCACTCTCCCGTGGGCCCGACACACTCCCTCCCACTCCCCCACACTGTCCCAAATCCTCGCGCCCCCATGTCAAAAAGACATTAGAAGTGAGTGTGTGCGCAGTCCGATTGGCCCTCCGTGCCTGGAGGCTGGGTGGCCTGGTGCTACCCAGGCCCTCCGGCCTCACCACCCACCCCCCACCCTTTTCAATCCGGCATTTGAAGCCCGGAGCTGGGAGCGTGCGCAATATTCAAAGTTTGACAGCGAGCAGAAGAACACACATCATCATCCCAGCTTTCAAAACAAAACAAAAAACACCAACTTCAAACCGTGCTTTGATTGTGGGGGGAAATGAATACTGCTTTCTGAGCTGTCGAGGCCTCAGGCTCTTCCCATCCCCCCTCCCACCCCCACCCCTTTTAATTAGTAACCTTGGGAGGGCCTGAGAGTGGTGGTTACACGACAAAGCACTAACCACACACAGTGCATCAGCCCCTTCGTCGCAGCTTGCTGGCAAAACATTACTGAGGCACAAAACACAACCAAAACTGGCCTGGCCTACTCCGACCACATCACTTTCATACTGAAGGTACTTCAAACAACAAAGTAAAAGGAAATTAAGACTTTTACCTACACTCCATTCCTAAAGATGGGCGGGGCGGGGGGCGCGAGGGGCAAACCTCCCACACTGCACCACACCAAAGACGACACACACAGTCTAAATATACTGCAGCCTCCTCTAATCCAAGCAGTGATTCAGACAAACAAATTTCATACCCAGTTACCAAAATAACTCACTCGGTTGCAGTTGGCCACTACATTCGGAGATTGTCTTTCAAAGCTGGAATTGCAGAGCAGAGTGCGGCTGAAGAGGCCTAATTGGATCACAGACCCAGAAACCTTAGCTTCGACTTGGCCAACTCCCCTCCAACTCACCGCGAACACACTGCTGTGTGGGCCTGGACTGAGAGGGACCGGCCAGCCTCCACTCACACTCCCTGCTTTGCTAAGATCCAACTCCCCTCAGCCCTGGGAGGCTCCATTCATTTCGATGGGCCTGCAATTCTTAAAGAAAAAAAACCAATGGCATCGTATTGACACCGGCCGGGTCATGGGTTCAAACTTTGGTGGAAACGATTGCCGTTGAGAATCGCTCTCTCTTGCGCCTGTAACGGCCGTGAACGGTGCGTTCAGAAAACGCAAAGCAACGCAAAGCACGGTCGCACCACATGGCCGTTCAAACAGGCCGCCCGCTAACCGTGGCCACCTGCCCCCAGCCCCATCTCGGGCCAACGTCCCTGAATCAGTGCCCACACCCGTCCGTGTGTGCTCCGTACAATGTAACACTCTGTGATGTAGCTCATCTTACATAGGAACAGCAAGAGGCCATTCAGCCCTTTGAGCCTGTTCCGCCATTCAATCAGATCATGGCTGATCTGTATCTCAACTCCACATCCCTTGATATCCTTACCTAACAAAAATCTAGCGATCTAAGTCGTGAAAATTGACCCAGTATCCACAGCTTTTAGGGGGAGCACAGTTCCACATTCCCACTACCAGTTGTGTGAAAAAGTGTTTCCTGATTTCACTCCTGAACGGCCGAGCTCTAATTTTAAGGTTATGCCCCCTTGTTCTGGACTCTCCCACCAGAGGAAATAGTTTCTCCGTATCTATCCTATCAAATCCCCATTTTAAATACCTCGAATAGATCACCCCTCAACCTTCTAAACTCGAGGGAGTACAAGCCCAGTCTATGCAACCTGTCCCCATAATTTAACCCTCTGAAACCCCAGTATCATTCTGGTGAATCTGCACTGCGCCCCCTCCAAGGCCAATAAATCCTTCCTGAGGTGCGGTGCCCAGAACTGAACCCAGTATCTCCAGATGTGGTCTGACCAGGGCTCTGCGCAGCTGGAACATCCCTTCATGAAAAGCAAAATACTGCGGATGCTGGAAATCTGAAATCTGGTTTTATTTATGTAACATCCCTTCCTCACTTTTAAATTTCAACCTCCTTGAGTAAAGGCCAACATTCCATTAGCCTTTTTGATCGATGCCTTTAAGGGGAAGCTGGATAAACACACGAAGGAGAAAGGAACAGAAGGATATGGTGATAGGGTGAGATGAAGTAGGGAGGGAGGAGGCTCGTGTGGAGCATAAACACCGGCACAGACCAGTTGGGCCGAATGGCCTGTTTCCGTGCTGTAAATTTGATGTAATTCTACGATTGTGCATTAGCTTTTAGTGATTCGTGTACATGGACGACTAAATCCCTCTGCTCCTCCACAGCTCCTACTTTCTCGCCATTAAGAAAATTTTCCCATTTGTCTTTCATAGATCCAAAGTGGGTGACCTCGCATTGAACTCCATCTGCCACGGTTTTGCCCACTCACTCTGTCTGTCCATATCCCTTTGCAACTTCCTGCTCCCATTTATACAAATTACTGTCCCTCCTAACTTAGTGACATCTGGAAACACAACTCTCCATTCCTTCATCCAAGTCATTAATAAATATGGTGAAAAGCTGAGGCCCCAGAACAGATCCCTAGGGAACATCACTTGTCACACCCCGCCGAACACCTTAAGAATAGAATGAATGGTTACAGCACAGAAGGAGGCCATCCGGCCCATCGAGTCCGTGCCAGCTCTCTGCAAGAGCAATCCAGCTCGTCCCACTCCCCCGCTCTATCCCCGAAGCCCTGCAAATTTTTTCCCTTCAAGATAGAATCATCGAATTTATCCCCACCCTGGCTCCTACCCTCCCAACCAATCACCAACCCTACACTGACGTCACAGCAATTTCCTTGTGAAGTCAGAAGGCTACAAAATCTGGCCTCAGTCCCTGCAGACCAGAGAAACAGATCAGGAAAACTGCCACCCTTCATACCGAGCCTCACCAGACCCTCTGCTGCCCGTCCAACACACTGTTCCAGTACAGCTACAACACTGGCATCTACCCGACAATGTGGAAAATTGCCCAGGTATGTCCTGTCCACAAAAAGCAGGACAAATCCAATCCGGCCAATTACCGCCCCATCAGTCTACTCTCAATCATCAGCAAAGTGATGGAAGGTGTCGTCGACAGTGCTATCAAGCGGCACTTACTCACCAATAACCTGCTCACCGATGCTCAGTTTGGGTTCCGCCAGGACCACTCGGCTCCAGACCTCATTACAGCCTTGGTCCAAACATGGACAAAAGAGCTGAATTCCAGAGGTGAGGTGAGAGTGACTGCCCTTGACATCAAGGCAGCATTTGACCGAGTGTGGCACCAAGGAGCCCTAGTAAAATTGAAGTCAATGGGAATCAGGGGGAAAACTCTCCAGTGGTTGGAGTCATACCTAGCACAAAGGAAGATGGTAGTGGTTGTTGGAGGCCAATCATCTCAGCCCCAGGACATTGCTGCAGGAGTTCCTCAGGGCAGTATCCTAGGCCCATCCATCTTCAGATGCTTCATCAATGACCTTCCCTCAATCATAAAGTTAGAAATGGGGATGTTCGCTGATGATTGCAGTGTTCAGTTCCATTCGCAACCCCTCAAATAATGAAGCAGTCCGTGCCTGCATGCAGCAAGACCTGGACAACATCCAGGCTTGGGCTCATAAGTGGCAAGTAACATTCGCGCCAGACAAGTGCCAGGCAATGGCCATCTCCAACAAGAGAGAGTCTAACCACCACCCCATGACATTCAATGGCATTACCATCGCCGAATCCCCCACCATCAACATCCTGGGGGTCACCATTGACCAGAAACTTAACTGGACCAGCCACATAAATACTGTGGCCACAAGAGCAGGTCAGAAGCTGGGTATTCTGCGGCGAGTGACTCACCTCCTGACTCCCCAAAGCCTTTCCACCATCTACAAGGCACAAGTCAGGAGTGTGATTGAATACTCTCCACTTGCCTGGATGAGTGCAGCTCCAACAACACTCAAGAAGCTCGACACCATCCAGGACAAAGCAGCCCGCTTGATTGGCACCCCATCCACCACCCTAAACATTCACTCCCTTCACCACCGGCGCACTGTGGCTGCAGTGTGTACCATCCATAGGATGCAGTGCAGCAACTCGCCAAGGCTTCTTCGACAGCACCTCCCAAACCCACGACCTCTACCACCTCGAAGGACAAGGGCAGCAGGTACATGGGAACAACACCACCTGCACGTTCCCCTCCAAGTCACACGCCATCCTGACTTGGAAATATATCACTGTTCCTTCATCGTCGCTGGGTCAAAATCCTGGAACTCCCTTCCTAACAGCACTGTGGGAGAACCGTCACCACACGGACTGCAGCGGTTCAAGAAGGCGGCTCACCACCACCTTCTCAAGGGCAGTTAGGGATGGGCAATAAATGCCGGCCTTGCCAGCGACGCCCACATCCCATGAACAAATAAAAAAAAAGGAGGCCCTTCAGCCCCTCGGGCCTGACCCGCCATCCATTTAGATCATGGCTGATCTGTACCTGAACTCCATTTTCCCGCCTTTGCTCCATATCCCTTGATGCCCTTACCCAAGAAAAATCAATCCATCTCAGTCCTGAAAGCTTCAATTGACCCTCAGCACTTCGGGGGAAGAGAGTTCCCATCTCACTTTGGACTGCCCTGCAACCTCTCCATACCCCTTCCCCAGCACAGCTCCTCCTGTCAATAGGGTGATTACCAGCAACACGGTATCACCTTTGGCCTCAAATAGTTTCCCGACCATGTGGCTGGCCTTTAATCACCAGTTAGTGCCCAGGGAAACGGGGCGGGGGGGGGGGGGGCAGATGCATGCTGGACCTTTGTACTCAAAGCAAACCATGGTTTAACCCCAGGTTGGAGAGGGGGGTAATGAAGACCCCTCTCCAGGAAGCCAGGGCTTTCTCTGTGTGGGGGTCCAGGCAGCATGTCACCCATTCAGTCCACCAACTGCACAGCAGGACATAACGCAAGGCGAAAAAACACCTCCCATCAAACCAGGGGATGTGCTCGTGATGTTGGGAATTAACACACATGCTGATCATCACCTGGGGAGCGTTGGCAATGTTGACTGGTTCAAGAGACATCTCATCTAACATGGGCTTGGATAGGTTACCTCGGCAACGTACGGCCAGCGATTGAGAGTTGTTTAACGGACCGTACCTTGATGGAAGCCCCAGCGAACCTGGAGAGCTGCTTGATTTGCTGTCCTTTCTTTCCGATAATGGCTCCCACGGCTTGGGTTGGGATGAAGAGGTGCACAATCTCCTGTTCTGTTGTCTGCTGGGAAGGAGGCCACGGGTCAATGTGGGAAAAGAGATCGGATTCCAGCCCGACTGGGCAGTGCCAGCTATCCACGCCTCAAACCGCAGAGGTTGAACATTCCACCAATTCTGGGAACTGCGGAAAATCACTAGTGTCCAATCATGGAAGCAGCGTGGGAGGGGCCGAGTACTTGTTGGTTGACACCGAGAACCCCTTCAACAAATTAAACCCTTTGACCCCAGGTCAAATTTTCAAAAAAACTTTGAAGGAAACCACTTTCTTCCTTCCAGGCTGGGGTTTTATTTGGGCGCTGGGATTGTTGGTGGAGCTTACCGACGGCATCCAGTGGAAGAAACGTGACAACAGAACTGTATGAAAGTGTTACCGTGCGATGGCTATGAGGGACTGCACCAGTAACCCAGGAGATAGGGAAATGATCAACCTCTGAATGTTCTTTGACACACGTTGTCCCCCATACCTGCAACAAGAGTTAACAGAAGAATAAATGGAAGCTGTTAAACACATAACGCCCATGCAAAGCAGTTTTAGGCAGCCAACCCCAGCACCTTGGTTGGCAAGGTTATTGCCCTGGACCTTCACGCAACATCTTCACTGGTAACAGGTGTTCTGAAGCCCATCCCCAGTTCTCAGCCTCACCAGGTCAAGGGGCAGGGCTTTATAGAGGAAGGAGCTGTCCTCAGTGAGGCCATTCTTACCCACAAACTGGTTGCCCATGTCACGGCAAAAGACAAGGTTTACCAGGTGACCTGGTCAAAAGAACATGAAATACACACTTCACTGGCAGGAGGGTCGGTAACCAGGGGACACAGGTTTAAGATCATTGACAGAAGAACCAGGGGGTGCGGGAGAGATGAGGAGAATTTATTTTACGCAGCGAGTTGTTATGATCTGGAATGCGCTGCCTGAAAGGGTGGTGGAAGCAGATTCAATAATAACTTTCAAAAGGGAATTGGATAAATAATTGAAAAGGAGAAATTTGCAGGGCCATGGGAGGTGGGACCAATTGTATAGCTCTTTCAAAGAGCCAGCACAGGCACAATGGGCCGAAAGGCCTCCATCTGAACCGTATCATTCTATGATTCTATGAAAAAGAAATTGCAGCCAAGTGAGGGATACTCCTTTGGAGAGCCAAGTGAGGAGTACTCCTTTGGAGAGCCAAGTGAGGAGTACTCCTTTGGAGAGCCAAGTGAGGGATACTCCTTTGGAGAGCCAAGTGAGGAGTACTCCTTTGGAGAGCCAAGTGAGGGATACTCCTTTGGAGAGCCAAGTGAGGGATACTCCTTTGGAGAGCCAAGTGAGGAGTACTCCTTTGGAGAGCCAAGTGAGGAGTACTCCTTTGGAGAGCCAAGTGAGGGATACTCCTTTGGAGAGCCAAGTGAGGGATACTCCTTTGGAGAGCCAAGTGAGGAGTACTCCTTTGGAGAGCCAAGTGAGGAGTACTCCTTTGGAGAGCCAAGTGAGGGATACTCCTTTGGAGAGCCAAGTGAGGGATACTCCTTTGGAGAGCCAAGTGAGGAGTACTCCTTTGGAGAGCCAAGTGAGGAGTACTCCTTTGGAGAGCCAAGTGAGGAGTACTCCTTTGGAGAGCCAAGTGAGGGATACTCCTTTGGAGAGCCAAGTGAGGGATACTCCTTTGGAGAGCCAAGTGAGGGATACTCCTTTGGAGAGCCAAGTGAGGAGTACTCCTTTGGAGAGCCAAGTGAGGGATACTCCTTTGGAGAGCCAAGTGAGGGATGCTCCTTTGGAGAGCCAAGTGCCACTGATACTCAACTCAACATTCATCGATATTAAATTTGGGCAGCTGGGAAGTGCAGCAGAAATGTACATGATTGTCAGCTGACAACCAATGAAACCAGGAGCATGTTACACACAAAACAGTACCCTGGTCTCTAGCTTCGAATGAGATGAAAAGTCTGCCCTGTCTGCTGGCTACAAGTGTCTCCGTGACCGTCTCAATTTGGCTCTGAGTGGAGCACAAAGGAGCTCTAGTTTGGAAGCCAATTCACAATCGAATGGCGAGGGGGGACCCTCAGGACGGCTGGTGTGAGAAGTGTCACCCTGCTACAGTTGGGGAACTTATCTGAGGTTGGAGCTGAAGCAACGCGGAGTGAGCCTCACTCTGCGTCTAACTCGTGCTGCATCGCACCCTGGGAAACCACTCAAAATACAAGACAGCAATAACCCGGTGAACTACAAGCAGAATATGAAGCACAGAGACTGAGCTACAGAGTGCGGGAGACCCTGATTTAACTGGACATTACTGACAGATGGCCCGGTCTTGCAGTATCTCAACACGTTGGTGCAGTGAGAGATCCATTCTGCCGTTTACATCACGGCTCCACACACTGGGCTGAAGGCAAGCTGCCGTGCACATCGCCCATTGAAGTGGGCCAGTGGAGGCATCCTGGAGCTTCAAACCCCGCCTCCGAGCAAGAGAACACATTCCAGGTGGCCCGAGTGTAGTCGTTGGTGTCAGTGCAAGGATCAGGGCCCACAGCCTGAACAGGACAAGCAAACAGATCGGGATCTTATCCAATGGAAGCACATATCTACGGGATTTAAACCGATGGCCCTCATTCAGCTGCAGGACTCGAGAACATAACAGTGTGGGGGGACTCACCAATACAATCGATGGTGATGAGCAGGGTCTCTGGGATTATCCAGCTCTCAGTACTCTCACACTCACACCACCGCACCACACTCACATACTACACACACACACACACACACACTCACACCACCGCACCACACACACATACTACACACACACACTCTCACACTCACACCACCGCACCACACTCACATACTACACACACACACACACACACACTCACACCACCGCACCACACACACATACTACACACACACACTCTCACACTCACACCACCGCACCACACTCACATACTACACACACACACTCTCACACTCACACCACCGCACTGCGCACGCTCACATACTACACACACACACACACTCACACCACCGCACTGCGCACGCTCACATACTACACACACACACACACACACACTCACACCACCGCACTGCGCACGCTCACATACTACACACACACACACACACACGCTCACACCACCGCACCACACACACATACTACACACACACACACACACACACCCCACCACCACACTGCACATATGTACAAACTCATGACACACACTCACACCGCACTATGCACATGCCATCGCACCACACACGCTCACACTCACACCACCGCACTGCACACGCTCACTCACACCACCGCACACGCTCACTCACACTACCGCAGTGCACACGCTCACACCACCGCACTCACGCTCACACCACCGCACGGCACACGCCACCGCACGGCACACGCCACCGCACTGCACACGCCACCGCACTGCACACACTCCACACTCACACCACCGCACACTCACACCACCGCACTGCTCACACTCACACCACCGCACTGCTCACACTCACACCACCGCACTGCACACACTCACACCACTGCACTGCACACGGTCACTCACACCACCGCACTGCTCACGCTCACACCACCGCACTCACGCTCACACTCACACCACCGCACTCACACTACTGCACACGCTCACACTCACACTACCACACTGCTCACACTCACACCACTGCACTGCACACGGTCACTCACACTACCGCACTGCTCACGCTCACACCACCGCACTCACGCTCACACTCACACCACCGCACTCAAACTACTGCACACGCTCACACTCACACTGCCGCACTGCACACGCTCACACCACCGCACTCACGCTCACACTCACACCACCGCACTCAAACTACTGCACACGCTCACACTGCCGCACTGCACACGCTCACACCGCCGCACTGCACACGCTCACACTCACACCACCGCACTCACGCTCACACTCACACCACCGCACTCACACTACTGCACACGCTCACACTCACACTGCCGCACTGCACACGCTCACACCGCCGCACTGCACACACTCACACTGCACACGCTCACACTCACACCACCGCACTCAAACTACTGCACACGCTCACACTCACACTGCCGCACTGCACACGCTCACACTCACACCACCGCACTCACGCTCACACTCACACCACCGCACTCAAACTACTGCACACGCTCACACTCACACTGCTGCACTGCACACGCTCACACCGCCGCACTGCACACACTCACACTGCCGCACTGCACACACTCACACCACCGCACTGCACACACTCACACTGCCGCACTGCACACACTCACACCACCGCACTGCACACGCTCACACCGCCGCACTGCACACACTCACGCTGCACACGCTCACACTCACACCACCGCACTCACGCTCACACTCACACCACCGCACTCAAACTACTGCACACGCTCACACTCACACTGCCGCACTGCACACGCTCACACTCACACCACCGCACTCACGCTCACACTCACACCACCGCACTCAAACTACTGCACACGCTCACACTCACACTGCTGCACTGCACACGCTCACACCGCCGCACTGCACACACTCACACCACCGCACTGCACACACTCACACTGCCGCACTGCACACACTCACACTGCCGCACTGCACACACTCACACCACCGCACTGCACACACTCACACCACCGCACTCACGCTCACACTCACACCACCGCACTCACGCTCACACCACCGCACTCACACTACTGCACACGCTCACACTGCCGCACTGCACACGCTCACACCGCCGCACTGCACACGCTCACACTGCCGCACTGCACACGCTCACACTGCCGCACTGCACACGCTCACACTCACACCACCGCACTCACGCTCACACTCACACCACCGCACTCACACTACTGCACACGCTCACACTCACACTGCCGCACTGCACACGCTCACACCGCCGCACTGCACACGCTCACACTCACACCACCGCACTCACGCTCACACTCACACCACCGCACTCACACTACTGCACACGCTCACACTCACACTGCCGCACTGCACACGCTCACACTGCCGCACTGCACACGCTCACACTCACACCACCGCACTCACGCTCACACTCACACCACCGCACTCACACTACTGCACACGCTCACACTCACACTGCCGCACTGCACACGCTCACACCGCCGCACTGCACACGCTCACACCGCCGCACTGCACACACTCACACTGCCGCACTGCACACACTCACACCACCGCACTGCACACACTCACACCGCCGCACTGCACACACTCACACCACCGCACTGCACACACTCACACCGCCGCACTGCACACACTCACACGTCTCCCGACCCCTCCAGGTGTTAACACTGTACTGGGCTCCGTCTCACTGGCATTGAGGCTGCCTGAGTCATGGCTCCCCTTAATTCGTGAGTCCACGAGCGGAGTCAGAGGGAGGGGGGAAATCACAGACAATCCTCACCCTGTCCTCGCTCGACACACACTCACACACTCACACAGACCCCTGCACGTGCACTCACACGCCACTACACATGCACAACTAGACACGAACATACTCACCACTACACACACACACGTACTCACACTACACACACACACACTCACCAAACTACACACACACACGTACTCACACTACACACACACACACTCACCAAACTACACACACGCACGTACTCACACTACACACGCACACATACGCACACAGCTTCATGCACACATCACTGCACACGCACGCCAACATACCCAATCACCCATCCGCACACTCACACCAACACACGCACACAGACTTTCCAAAAGGGGTCACTGGATAGCGATGAGGAGGAGGAGCCTGGATTATTTTTCCCTCCCCTGCCTGAGGAGCTGAGGCAAAGTGAGGCCTCGCTCGGATAAACGAGTGAAATCCGAACTCAAGGCCTTCGACTGTGCCCGATCAGTGCCTGAGCTCGGCAAACGTGGGGGAGCGAAGGTTCTGTCCATGTCATGGCTGCTGGGAGCCCATGAGCCAAAACCAAACATGGTGCCAGCAGCTTTCACCGAAGCCTTGTATGAGGTGCAGGGCTATGGCACACCAAGTTTCGCAGGGCCTGCATAAAGCTTTCCACATGTGTCGGCATTTTTCTGCCTCGTTACAACTGCCAGCAGCGATATTTCCTTCTGTTCAACAAAAGGAATCAGAAAGCTCGCCGGGGGTGGAGTGAGTAAAAGGCACCACCTGGAGTAACACTGTGCCACCCCCACCGCCACCTCAGACAGACCACAGGGTCCCGGGCCGGGTATGTTAGCTGTCGGTCAGGATGTTGGAATGGATCCGGGTGCCTTGGCTCAGGGAGAGATCATTAGACAGGGCCCCGGCAGCATCCTCACTGACTCCAGAACATGAGAACAGAAGAAATAGGAGCAGGAGTAGGCCATCCGTCCCCTCGAGCCTGCCCCGCCATTCAACAAGATCATGGCTGATCTTCTACCTCGACGCCATTTTCCTGCACTATCCCCATATCCCTTGATGCCTTTAATATCTAGAAATCTATCGATCTCTGTTTTGAATGTACTCAATGACTGAGCCTCCACAGCCCTCTGGGGTAGAGAATTCCAAAGTTTCACCTCCCTCTGAGTGAAGAAATTTCTCCTCATCTCAGTCCTAAATGGACTACCCCTTATTCTGAGACTGTGACCCCTCGTTCTAGATTCCCCAGCCAGGGGAAACATCCTCCCTGCATCTACCCTGTCGAGCCCTGTAAGAATTTTGTATGTTTCAATGAGATCACCTCTCATTCTTCTAAACTCTAGAGAATACAGGCCTAGTCTACTCAATCTCTCCTCATACGACAATCCCGCCATCCCAGGAAACAGTCTGGTGAACCTTTGTTGCACTCCCTCTGTGGCAAGTATATCCTTTCTTCGGTAAGGAGACCAAAACTGTACACAATACTCCAGGTGTGGTCTCACCAAGGCCCTATATAATTGCAGTAAGACATCTTTACTCCTGTATTCAAATCCTCTTGTAATAAAGGCCAACATACCATTTGCCTTCCTAATTGTTTGCTGCACCTGCATGTTAGCTTTCAGTGACTCATGTACAAGGACACCCAGGTCCCTTTGAACATCAACATTTCCCAATCTCTCACCATTTAAAAAATACTCTGCGTTTCTGTTTTTCCTACCAAAGTGGATAACTTCACATTTTTCCACATTATATTCCATCTGCCATGTTCTTGCCCACTCACTCTTGCCTGTCTATATCCCCTTGAAGCGTCTTTGCATCCTCCTCACAACTCACATTCCCACCCAGTTTTGTGTCATCAGCAAACTTGGAAATATTACATTTGGTCCCCTCATCCAAATCATTGATATATATTGTGAATAGCTGGAGCCCAAGCACTGATCCCTGCGGTACCCCACTAGTCACAGTCTGCCAACCTGAAAAAGACCCATTTATTCCTGCTCTCTGTTTTCTGTCTGTTAACCAATTCTCAATCCATGCCAGTATATTACCCCCAATTCCATGTGCTCTAACTTTGTTCACCAACCTCCTGTGTGGGACCTTTTCAAAAGCCTTCTGAAAATCCAAATACACCACATCCACTGGTTCCCCCTTATCTATTCTACTAGTTACATCCTCAAAGAACTCCAATAGGTTTGTCAAACATGATTTCCCTTTCATAAATCCACGTTGACTCTGCCAAATCCTATTATTATTTTCTAAATGTCCTGTTATCACATCCTTTATAATAGATTCTAGCATTTTCCCCACTACTGATGTCAGGCTAACAGGTCTGTAGTTCCCCGGTTTCTTTCTCCCTCCTTTCTTAAATACTGGGGTTACATTTGCAACCCTCCAATCTGCAGGAACCGTTCCAGAATCTATAAAATTTTGGAAGATGACAACCAGTGCATCCACTATCTCTATAGCCACCTCTTTCAAAACCCTGGGATGTAGATCATCAGGTCCTTGGGATTTATCGACTTTCAGTCCCATTAATTTCTGTAGTACTATTTTTTTACTAATACTAATTTCCTTCAGTCCCTCATTCTCACCAGACCCTTGGTTCTCTAATATTTCTGGGAGATTTTTTGTGTCTTCTTCCTTGAAGACAGACACACAGTATTTGTTTAATTTCTCTGCCATTTCCTTATTCCCCATTATAAATTCTCCCCTCTCTGTCTGTAAGGGACCCACATTTGCCTTCGCCAGTCTTTTCCTTTTTACATACAATAGAAGCTTTACAGTCTGTTTTTATGTTTCTCGCTAGTTTACTCTCATATTCTGTTTTCCCTCTTTATCAATTTCTTGGTCCTCCTTTGCTGAATTCTAAAATGCTCCCAATCCTCAGGCTTACTGCTTTTTCTGGCAACTTTATATGTCTCTTCCTTTGATTTATTACTGTCTTTAATTTCTCTTGTTAGCCACGGTTGGACCACTTTTCCTGTTGGGTTTTTGTGCCTTAAAGGAATATATATTTGTTGCAAATTATGTTTTAATTCTTTAAATGCTAGCCATTGCCTGTCTACCGTCATACCTTGCAATGTAGTTCCCCAATCAACCACAGCCAACTTGCACCTCATACCTTCGTAGTTTCCTTTGTTTAGATTTAAGACCCGAGTCTCGGATTGAACTACATCACTTTCAAACTTAATGAAGAATTCTATCATATTATGGTCACTCTTCCCTAAGGGCTCCTTTACAACAAGATTATTAATTAATCAGCAGCGGTAGGCTCTGTCAGAGTCCGTGGGGAGGTGGGATGTTGTGTGGGACGGAGACCCTCTGTCAGAGCTCAGTGCTGGCGGGGGGCCTGAGCTAATTGTGAGGACTGACGATGCCATCCTGATTCCTCACAATTTCTCTTCTCAGATCTGTTGCCTGCTTTATATCTTCCTCTCGCTCTCTCCCTTTACCCTGAGGTGCCCACACTTCCCTTAGGATGGTTCTCTCCTGCATCTTTTCACTCCCCCCACCGTTATTTGCACGCATTTTCATGCTTTCCGTCTGCCTGCATTCACCCACAGCTGGTGGTAGGGTTTGACTTTGAGCGATGGTGTAAAATGGGTGATTGCCAATCTCCTGATTTTATCTTTCCATTGACTTCATCATGGAGTTTTGAAGATAGCTGCAGGCACCACATCACAAGGTAGAGAAAGAAACACAAGTTCCCCACAATCTTCACAGGGCTTTAATACAAAAGGCTCAGTAACTACACACTTCTGCTACCCTGTAATCTTCACCAGCCCAAAATATACCAATCACGCCTCACCAGTGCAGCTGGACTTTTTATTAAAGGTTTTTTTTGTGAATTTTCTATTCAACTCGGTGGAAGTAGAAATGATGGGAATGGAACATTATTCATTTCCCAGGGCAGGTACAGCACGGGTTAGATACAGAGTAAAGCTCCATCTACACTGTCCCATCAAACGCTCCCAGGGCAGGTACAGCACGGGTTAGATACAGAGTAAAGCTCCCTCTACACTGTCCCATCAAACACTCCCAGGGTGGGTACAGCATGGGTTAGATACAGAGTAAAGCTCCCTCTACACTGTCCCATCAAACACTCCCAGGGCAGGTACAGCACGGGTTAGATACAGAGTAAAGCTCCCTCTACACTGTCCCATCAAACACCCCCAGGGCAGGTACAGCACGGGTTAGATACAGAGTAAAGCTCCCTCTACACTGTCCCATCAAACACTCCCAGGGCAGGTACAGCACGGGTTAAATACAGAGTAAAGCTCCCTCTACACTGTCCCATCAAACACTCCCAGGGCAGGTACAGCGTGGGTTAAATACAGAGTAAAGCTCCCTCTACACTGTCCCATCAAACACCCCCAGGGCAGGTACAGCACGGGTTAGATACAGAGTAAAGCTCCCTCTACACTGTCCCATCAAACACTCCCAGGGCAGGTACAGCACGGGTTAAATACAGAGTAAAGCTCCCTCGACACTGTCCCATCAAACACTCCCAGGGCAGGTACAGCACGGGTTAGATACAGAGTAAAGCTCCCTCCACACTGTCCCATCAAACACTCCCGGGGAAAGTACAGCACGGGTTAGATACAGAGTAAAGCTCCCTCTACACTGTCCCATCAAACACTCCCAGGGCAGGTACACCACGGGTTAGATACAGAGTAAAGCTCCCTCTACACTGTCCCATCAAACACTCCCAGGGCAGGTACACCACGGGTTAGATACAGAGTAAAGCTCCCTCGACACTGTCCCATCAAACACTCCCAGGGCAGGTACAGCGTGGGTTAGATACAGAGTAAAGCTCCCTCTACACTGTCCCATCAAACACTCCCAGGGCAGGTACAGCACGGGTTAAATACAGAGTAAAGCTCCCTCGACACTGTCCCATCAAACACTCCCAGGGCAGGTACAGCACGGGTCAGATACAGAGTAAAGCTCCCTCTACTCTCTCCCATCAAACACTCCCAGGGCAGGTACAGCATGGGTTAAATGCAGAGTTGAATCCAGGTTGCGGAGGTGTCTAACCCGCAGCATAATCCGTTCCTCATCGGGTGGATATTTTCAGGAGAGCTGTGGGTTAGGCTGAGCATTCCCAGTTGGTGGTTCTCTCTCTCTGACCTCCAGCGACCCACAGGGAGCGGAGTTGCAGGAGGCTCTCCATCATGTTTGTCACACGAGGTGGTGTGGAAGACAGACCCACTGGGTCGGTTAATGGACCGTTAAAGCGAGATTTATTTTCTTTCTGCTCGTCCCCCGAAGACGCCAATAGGGTATGGAATTGAGGGCACCGGCTCGCGTTGAGGGACGGCGCCCCGGGCACCGGCTCGCGTTGAGGGACGGCGCCCCGGGCACCGGCTCGCGTTGAGGGACGGCGCCCCGGGCACCGGCTCGCGTTGAGGGACGCCGCCGCGGGCACTGGCTCGTGTTTCCAGAGGCTGCTGTCCGCTATCCGGCCCAAGTTGGCATTCTTCCATTGTGGCAGGTTGTCGAGCAACATGGCAACCTGTGGGACACACGGGCTCTGCCCAGCAGGGGCGGGGGGGTAACGGACTATGATCAGGACCAGCAGACCTGGCTCAGGATCATCCCTCACGACGCATCAACCACTGAGCCACTCATTCAAAAAAAACACTAACACTCTCCGCACCTGACCTATGACCTCAATTAGGAGAGCAAAGCAAAGTACTGACTGTCCAAAATCACGGTCACTGCCGTGACTGGGATAGCCTCATCGCTCCCATCTCAACCTCGGACGTTACAAGTTCATCACTGTGTTTATAAATCACCCAACATTTTGTCAACTCATTGACTACCCACAGCCATTGAGAAGCATTTGAACGCCCAGTGGGCAGCAAATCACAGTGCAGCATGTTTCACTGGCCACCCCCTGCCCTGTAGCCCTGGGTAATGAAGCCCTGATATTAATAACATTAATCCGCTGCACTGCATCATAGCCATCACAAAATTTGCAGATGACACAAAACTTCGAAGTGTGGTAAACAGTGAGGAGGATAGTGATAGACTTCAGGAGGATATAGACAGGCTGGTGGCATGGGCGGACACAAGGCAGATAAAATTTAACGCAGATGTGCGAAGCAATACACTTTGACAGGAAGGATGAAGAGAGGCAAGTCAAGGATAAAACTCTAAAAGGGGTACAGGAACAGAGAGATCTGGGGGTATATCTACACAAATCGTTGAAGGTGGCAGGGCAGGTTGAGAAAGCGGTTAAAAAAGCAAAAGGGATCCTGGGCTTTATAAATAGAGGCATAGAGTACAAAAGTATGGAAGTCATGATGAACCTTTATAAAACACTGGTTTGGCCAAACTGGAGTATTGTGTCCAGTTCTGGGCACCGCATTTTAGGAAAGATGTGAAGGCCTTAGAGAGGGTGCAGAAAAGATTTACTAGAATGGCTCTAGGGATGAGGGACTTTAGTTATGTGGATAGACTGGAGAAGCTGGGGTTGTTCTCTTTAGAGCAGAGAAGTTTGAGAGGAGATTTGATAGAGGTGTTCAAAATCATGAAGGGTTTAGATAAAGTAAATAAAGAGAAACTGTTCCCATTGATGGAAGAGTCGAGAACCAGAGGACACAGATTAAAGGTGATTGGCAAAAGATCCAAAGGCGACATGAGGAAAAACTTGTTTACACAGCGAGTGGTTATGATCGGGAATACACTGCCCGAGGGGGTGGTGGAGGCAGATTCAATCATGGCCTTCAAAAGGGAACTGGATAAATAATTGAAGGGAAAGAATTTGAAGGGCTACTGGGAAAAAGCGGGGGAATGGGACTAACTGGATTGCTCTTACAAAGAGCCCATACGGGCTCAATGAGACGAATGGCCTCCTTCCGTGCTGTAACCATTCTATGATTCTATGATCATTTTCCCTTAAAATTGTTGCCCGTCTCCTCCAGACTCAACTATTCCAATGCTCTCCTGGCTGGCCTCCCACCTTCCACTCAACCAAAACTCTGCTGCCCGTATCCTAACTCGCACCAAGCCCCGTTCTCCCATCACCCCTGTGCTCACTGACCGACATTGGCTCCCGGTCCAGGAACACCGATTTTAAAATTCTCATTCTTGTTTTCAAATTCCTCCATGTCCTCGCCGCTCCCTATCTCTGTAACCTCCTCCAGCCCTACAACCCTCCGAGATCTCTGCGCTCCTCCAATTCTGGCCTCTTGCGGGACCCCCCCCCCCAACTTCCTTCACCCCACCATTGGCGGCCGTGCCTTCAGCTGCCTCGGCCCTAAGCTCTGGAATTCCCTCCCTAAACCTCTCCAACTCTCTCTCCTCCTTTAAGACGCTCCTTAAAATCTACCTCTTTGACCAAGCTTTTAGTCAGCTGTCCTAATGTGCCTTCTGTGAAACGCCTGGGGATATTTTCCTACGCTGAAGGCGCTATATAAATGCAAATTGTTACAGTATTCGGTAATGTTTTCTCCTGGTGCTTTCGAGGTGCTAACGGGCCGATGTCGGGGAGTTTTGTTGGGTTATCAGTGAAGTAACAGTGAGCGGTATTTCTCAGTGTGGGTGAACGCGACTGGATTTCGCAGCCACAGGAAAGGATAGCATAGCGGAGAACGCGATCGGCAAGAGAGGAGCGTGCGCGTGGGCAGGGCTCATGCACGTGTGTGTGCAAGCTTGGCTCACGGCTGTGCCCCCTTGGCACTTGTTCAGGGTGTGGCACTTACAGTGTACGGCTGGGCCATTGTACCGACTGCCGGTGTACTATAGAGACCACCTGGGTAGCACAGTTGACTCTACATTAGGAGAGGAGAAAGACATCAGTCATTCCTGGTCTGGCAGAAGTCGTAATAATAATTACTTTTTAAAAAATTACTCACCTCTCCTCCAATCGAGGGTCATTTAGAAGCAGAAATCTTGTGTTCTGCTATCTGTAGCCCGGTAGAGTGAAACTAGGATAGCACCTGCTTAATGTAAGGTCATCCCCTGTAACACGTACACACACTGGGACTGGGTGGTGCAGATTCAAATCGAGATCAGGTAAGGGAAGTCTCCTGTGTCTGCCTTATGTACAATTTGTCGCAATCCATTTCACTGTGGGGCTCAGGCCTCTGGTAAAAGCTGACTTCAGGCATCCAAACTCTGACAGACAGATAGAGAGAGAGAGATAGGGACAGTCAGATAGAGATACAGCGTGAGATAGAGAGGGATGGAGAGAGAGGGATGGAGAGAGACAGACAGAGAGAGATAGGGATAGTCAGATAGACAGAAATAGCGTGAGGTAGAGGGAGAGAGTGAGATAGAAAGGGATAGAGTGAGAGGGATAGAGAGAGACAGACAGAGAGAGATCGGGATAGTCAGATAGAGAGAAATAGCGTGAGGTAGAGGGAGAGAGTGAGATAGAGGGATAGAGTGAGACAGGGACAGATAGACAGAGAGAGAGATAGGGATAGTCAGATAGAGAGATATGGTGTGACACAGAGGGAGATAGAGAGATATGGTGTGACACAGAGGGAGATAGAGAGGGATGGAGAGAGAGAGAGAGATAGATGGAGAGAGCGAGAGAGAGAGAGAGAGACAGAGAAAGAGAGAGAGACAGAGAAAGAGAAAGAGTCAGATGGAGAGAAATAATAACTTGCATTTATATAGCGCTTTTAACTTAGTAAAATGTCCCAAGGCTCTTCACAGGAGCGTTTCCAGACCAAAATTGACACCGAGCCACATAAGGAGATATTAGGACAGGTGACCAAAAGCTTGGTCAAAGAGGTAAGTTTTAAGGAGTGTCTTAAAGGAGAGAGAGGTAGAGAGGCGGAGAGGTTTAGAGAGGGAATTCCAGAGCTGATGGGACAGCCGTCAATGGTGGGGCAAAGGAAATCGGGGATGCGCAAGAGGCCAGAATTGGAGGAGGGCAGAGATCTCAGAGGGTTGTAGGGCTGGAGGAGGTTACAGAGATAGGGAGGAGCGAGACCATGGAGGGATTTGAAAACAAGGATGAGAATTTTAAAATCGGGACATTCCCAGACCGGGAGACAATGTAGGTCAGCGAGCACAGGGGTGATGGGAGAACGGGACTTGGTGCGAGTTAGGGTACCGGCAGCAGAGTTTTGGATGGGCTCAAGTTTACAGAGGGTGGAAGATGGGAGGCCGGGCAAAGATCAGAGATCGGCCTGGGAACTCCCAGGATGGAATGGTTCAGAACCACAGCGGGCAGCATATTCACCCACTGAGACATCAGGTCCCCCAACTGTTCAGATGCTGACAGACTCCTACTGGGTATTTTCAGAGTTTTTTTTAAAAAAAAAGAGTGAGGTAGAGAAAGATAGTGAGGATTGAGATAGAGAAAGATACAGGAAGAAGTGAGATGGTGAGATAGAATGAAATAGTGAGATAATGAGATACAGTGAGAAGAAACAAATCCAGAAAGATAATAATCCAAGGTATTTGTACAGAGTTGGACGTCAGCCCTCAGGTTGCAATGACCCTACCACAGGTACCTAATTATGTGCCCACCTCCGCTGTTGAACCTGGCAGGGAAGCAGGGACCTCCAGAATAAAGCTCCAGGCCACAGGCCCAACACAATGGGTAACGTAGTGTAGGAGGTTCAGAGGTTGGATATCGGACCAATGTGAAGCCTCAGGTTTCTCTTTTTACAATACTCAGCACACTCATCATCGACAACATTCGGCTCGCGGTAACTGATGGAGTGAGTGCCGTAACTTTATCCCCAGAAAACAAGCAGGCTCTCGGTCTGGTGGTGGCAGTGACATTTCCTTATGGTCCACCAGGTTAACCTCTCAGATACGCAGCATCTCCTCACATTAACTCATGCCTGTTTCAAACCAACAGTGGGCTTCTTCCAACTCGTTATTTGGAGGCTGCTGATTCCTCGACCCAGGCCCCTTGTATTTTTGCAGTGGGGTGGGAACGATGGGGACATTAAGTTGCGCCCTCCAATAGATAAATCCAACAGCAGAAGACGCGTGGATCTACCACTTACAGGAGGTATGGTTCCTGCTATCTTCCTCCAGAACCATCCAATAATCAGGATGCAAGAAGTCCCCTTTCTACGCCAATATCCCCCTGCATCTCCCAAACCAGTTATCTGGGGATCGGTTGACCTCTGAACTTCAGTTTATGAATGAATCTCAGTGTCGCAATGCATGCTGGCTCCAAGATCCAGTATGGACACTCACCCCCGTTACTAACTCACTAAACCTGTAAAGCTAGAGGTGACCGTCGATGGATGTTTAACCTGTAAACCGAGAGGTGACCATCGATGGATGTTTAACCTGTAAACCGAGAGGTGACCATCGATGGATGTTTAACCTGTAAACCGAGAGGTGACCATCGATGGATGTTTAACCTGTAAACCGAGAGGTGACCATCGATGGATGTTTAACCTGTAAACCGAGAGGTGACCATCGATGGATGTTTAACCTGTAAACCGAGAGGTGACCATCGATGAATGTTTAACCTGTAAACCGAGAGGTGACCATCGATGAATGTTTAACCTGTAAACCGAGAGGTGACCATCGATGAATGTTTAACCTGTAAACCGAGAGGTGACCATCGATGGATGTTTAACCTGTAAACCGAGGGGTGACCATCGATGAATGTTTAACCTGTAAACCGAGGGGTGACCATCGATGGATGTTTAACCTGTAAACCGAGGGGTGACCATCGATGAATGTTTAACCTGTAAACCGAGGGGTGACCATCGATGGATGTTTAACCTGCAAACCTAGAGGTGGCCATCGGTAATACCAGGAGATGGATGTTTAACCTGTAAACCGAGGGGTGACCATCGATGGATGTTTAACCTGTAAACCGAGGGGTGACCATCGATGAATGTTTAACCTGTAAACCGAGGGGTGACCATCGATGAATGTTTAACCTGTAAACCGAGGGGTGACCATCGATGAATGTTTAACCTGTAAACCGAGGGGTGACCATCGGTAATACCAGGAGATGGATGTTTAACCCGTTTGAAGGTCATTCCTCTGTCTGACATTTCACCACAGTTTGCCTTGTTTAAACGAGCAGACGGGAACATTGCTGGGATAAGTTATGTTCTCTTGCTACGATTGGCAACAGTCACTCCTGGCCTTTGTGTTTATTTGTTGGCTATTCCCTAAGTGACTCTCGAAACAGACTCTGAGAAAAAATGCGATTGATTCAGATCCATTCCCACACTCCTTCCTGCTCACACCATGCGAAGGAATGGTGACGTCCAATATGGCTTGGGAGCCCCGGGGGGACGAAATGGAGCCGGGGGGTGGGACACAGAGCGCTGGGGGGAGGGGGGGGGGGGGGGGGACATGATTCATGTCAAAAGGGGAGGGGGGAGAGAGGAGGAGAACATGGCCCAGATGGATCACATTCTCCTCCCGTTAGACCTGGATCACATTCTCCCCCCGTTAGACCTGGATCACATTCTCCCCCCGTTAGACCTGGATCACATTCTCCCCCCGTTAGACCTGGATCACATTCTCCCCCCGTTAGACCTGGATCACATTCTCCTCCCGTTAGACCTGGATCACATTCTCCCCCCGTTAGACCTGGATCACATTCTCCCCCCGTTAGACCTGGATCACATTCTCTCCCCGTTAGACCTGGATCACATTCTCTCCCCGTTAGTCCTGGATCACATTCTCTCCCCGTTAGACCTGGATCACATTCTCTCCCCGTTAGACCTGGATCACATTCTCTCCCCGTTAGACCTGGATCACATTCTCTCCCCGTTAGACCTGGATCACATTCTCTCCCCGTTAGTCCTGGATCACATTCTCTCCCCGTTAGACCTGGATCACATTCTCTCCCCGTTAGACCTGGATCACATTCTCCTCCCGTTAGACCTGGATCACATTCTCCCCCCGTTAGACCTGGATCACATTCTCCCCCCGTTAGACCTGGATCACATTCTCCCTCCCCCCGTTAGTCCTGGATCTCGTTCCCCTCCCCCCGTTAGTCCTGGATCTCGTTCCCCTCCCCCCGTTAGTCCTGGATCTCGTTCCCCTCCCCCCGTTAATCCTGGATCTCGTTCCCCTCCCCCCGTTAATCCTGGATCACTTTCTCCCTCCCCCCGTTAGTCCTGGATCTCGTTCCCCTCCCCCCGTTAATCCTGGATCACTTTCTCCCTCCCCCCGTTAGTCCTGGATCTCGTTCCCCTCCCCCCGTTAGTCCTGGATCTCGTTCCCCTCCCCCCGTTAGTCCTGGATCTCGTTCCCCTCCCCCCGTTAGTCCTGGATCTCGTTCCCCTCCCCCCGTTAGTCCTGGATCTCGTTCCCCTCCCCCCGTTAGTCCTGGATCTCGTTCCCCTCCCCCCGTTAGTCCTGGATCTCGTTCCCCTCCCCCCGTTAGTCCTGGATCTCGTTCCCCTCCCCCCGTTAGTCCTGGATCTCGTTCCCCTCCCCCCGTTAGTCCTGGATCTCGTTCCCCTCCCCCCGTTAGTCCTGGATCTCGTTCCCCTCCCCCCGTTAGTCCTGGATCTCGTTCCCCTCCCCCCGTTAGTCCTGGATCTCGTTCCCCTCCCCCCGTTAGACCTGGATCTCGTTCCCCTCCCCCCGTTAGTCCTGGATCTCGTTCCCCTCCCCCCGTTAGTCCTGGATCTCGTTCCCCTCCCCCCGTTAGTCCTGGATCTCGTTCCCCTCCCCCCGTTAGTCCTGGATCTCGTTCCCCTCCCCCCGTTAGTCCTGGATCTCGTTCCCCTCCCCCCGTTAGACCTGGATCTCGTTCCCCTCCCCCCGTTAGTCCTGGATCTCGTTCCCCTCCCCCCGTTAGACCTGGATCTCGTTCCCCTCCCCTGTTAGTCCTGGATCTCGTTCCCCTCCCCTGTTAGTCCTGGATCTCGTTCCCCTCCCCTGTTAGACCCGTGTCTCGGTGTTGACCATGAACGGCAGCGAGTTGATTTCACGGAAAGCCCGGATCATGCGCGGCGAGTGAGGTCACTGTTTACTTTGTAATGTAGGTGACCCCCACACCCCCCCCAACCTTCTACCCAATAAACCTGAAAACAATCCATGACCCACACACAATCCCCCATCAGTCACCGCAGCTCTCCCCCCCCCACAGTGTTTAGTTTGACGGAGTGATTAGTGACAGTGTGCGTATTTCCGGTTTACGATCCCATGATGTCCTCCCTGGATGATAAAAGAGATAGTGAGTAAGATGCAGCAGAGAAAAGGGGCGTATGACAGGTGTCCGGCTGATAACACAAGTGAGAACGAGGCAGAATATAGAAAGTTCAGAGGGAAAGTGAAAAAGGAAATAAGAGGGGCAAAGAGAGAGGATGAGAATAGACTGGCGGCCAACATAAAAGGGAATCCAAAAGTCTTCAACAGGCAGGTAAACAGTAAACGGGTAGTAAGAGGAGGGGTGGGGCCAATTAGGGACCATAAAGGAGATCTGTTCATGGAGGCAGAGGGGATGGCCGAGGTACTAAATGAGTACTTTGCATCTGTCTTTAGCAAGGAAGATGATGCTGCCAGAGTCTCAATAAAAGAGGAGGGAGTTGAGATACTGGATAGGCTAAAAATTGATAAAGAGGTACTTGAAAGGCTAGCTTAAAGACTTAAAGTAGATAAGTCATCTGGTCCGGATGGGATGCATCCTAGGTTGCTGAGGGAAGTAAGGGGGGAAATTGCGGAGGTACTGGCCATAATCTTCCAAACATCCGTAGATACGAGGGTGGTGACAGAGGACTGGAGAATTACAAATGGTACACCCTTGCTCAAAAAAGGGTGTAAAGATAAACCCAGCAACTACAGGCCAGTCAGTTTAACCTCGGTGGTGGGGAAACTTTTAGAAACAATAATCCAGGACAGAATTAACAGTCACTTGGATGAGTGTGGATTGATTAGGGAAAGGCAGCACGGATTTGTAAAAGGCAAATTGTGTTTAACTAACCTGAGAGAGTTTTTTGATGAGGTAACAGAGAGGGTTGATGAGGGCAATGTGGTTGATGTTGTGTTTGTGGACTTTCAAAAGCCGTTTGATAAAGTGCCACATAATAGGCTTGTGATCAGAATTGCAGCCCATGGAATAAAGGGGGCAGTGACAGCATGGATACGAAATTGGCTAAGTGACAGGAAACAGAGAGTAGTGGTGAACGGTTGTTTTTCGGACTGGAGGGAGGTGTACAGTGGTGTTCCCCAGGGGTCAGTACTAGGACCACTGCTTTTCTTGATATATATTAATGACTTGGACTTGGGTGTACAAGGCAAAATTTCAAAATTTGCAGATGACACAAAACTTGGAAGGGTAGTGAACAGTGAGGAGGATAGTGATAGACTTCAAGAGGGCATAGACAGACTGGTGGAATGGGCGGACACGTGGCAAATGAAATTTAACGCAGAAAAGTGTGAAGTGATACATTTCGGTAGGAAGAACGAGGAGAGGCAATATAAACTAGAGGGCACAACTCTAAAAGGGGTACAGGAACAGAGAGATCTGGGGGTATATGTGCACAAATCGCTGAAGGTGGCAGGGCAGGTTGAGAAAGCGGTTAAAAAAGCATACGGGATCCTGAGCTTTATAAATAGAGGCATAGAGTACAAAAGCAAGGAAGCAGAAAAGATTTACTAGGATGCTACCGGGACTTGATGGTTTGACTTATAGGGAGAGGTTGGATAGACTGAGACATTTTTCCCTGGAGAGTTGGAGGTTTAGGGGTGATCTTATAGAAGTCTATAAAATAATGAGGGGCACAGATAAGGTAGAGAGTCAAAATCTTTTCCCAAAGGTAGGGGAGTCTATAACGAGGGGGCATAGATTTAAGGTGAGAGGGGAGAGATACAAAAGGGTCCAGAGGGGCAATTTTTTCACTCAAAGGGTGGTGAGTGTCTGGAACGAGCTGCCAGAGGCAGTAGTAGAGGCGGGTACAATTTTGTCTTTTAAAAAGCATTTGGACAGTTACATGGGTAAGATGGATATAGAGGGATATGGGCCAAGTGCAGGCAATTGGGACTAGCTTAGTGTTATAAACTGGGCGACATGGACATGTTGGGCCGAAGGGCCTGTTTCCATGTCTTGTGTTCAGTTCTGGGCACCGCACTTTAGGAAAGATGTGAAGGCCTTAGAGAGGGTGCAGAAGAGATTTACTAGAATGATTCCAGGGATGAGGGACTTTAGTTACTTGGATAGACTGGAGTAGCTGGGGTTGTTCTCCTTGGAACAGAGACTGTTGAGAGGAGATTTGATAGAGGTATTCAAAATCATGAAGGCTCTGGACAGAGTGGATAGAGAGAAACTGTTCCCATTGGCGGAAGGGTCAAGAACCAGAGGACATAGATTTAAGGTGATTGGCAAAAGAACCAAAGGTGACATGAGGAAAAACTTTTTTACACAGCGAGTGGTTAGGATCGGGAACGCACTGCCTGATGGGATGGTGGAGGCAGATTCAATCATGGCCTTCAAAAGGGAACTGGATAAGTACTTCAAGGGAAAAAAATTGCAGGGCTACGGGGATAGGGCGGGGGAGTGGGACGAGCTGGATTGCTCTTGCAGAGAGCCGCATGGACTCAACGGGCCGAATGGCCTCTTTCCGTGCTATAACCCATGATTCTTTGATTCCTGTGCCTGCGGCGGGGCCTCCCGATGACGTCACTCTCAGCACATGCTAAAAAGCTCCGGCTCCGCTCGTGACCTCGTTTCCAGGGACGTCACCCCACCCGTTCTCGGTGAATGAAATGCGCCCTCACTAAACTAACCTTGCAGCTCATACTATGTAAAATAGTCAATGCTGTAGATTTGTCAAATTCAGCCTCGCAGAGAAACGGCTACAGTCCCCCGCATGATCTTGCAGTGCCCGTTCATGGGGCCACATGTTCGAAGGGGCCCACAAGTCAATTGCTGGGTTGGCCTGGGGTGGAGTGTTTTCAGGGTCAAAGCGAGGTGGGAGGCTGCTCAATGTGGAGGTCTCACTCCTCCAGAGGACGGGAGTTGGCGGGGGGGGGAGTTTTTATTGATCATGATGATAGTGTGCCATGCGTGACTCCAGGTTCAGAAAACTGCCAAAAATTGGTGCCATGCAGCCCCTCTGTGGAGTGGGGCCTGGCTTGCCAGACTGGTCAGATACTTCATCCACCTGCTTGTCAGTTTGGTCAGCCCTAAACCAGGGAAGTTGCTGCCGTGCTGCTCCTCTGCCTGGACACGGAGCTAGTTTAGTGCCTCCTCACAGAGTTCTCTTGGTATCTGGGTGCCTAACACTTCAATGATTACCACCCACCTCCGGGTGGGCAAGGAACAAAATTCTGTGAGAATCACATTGCAGCCTTTAGAATGGCAGCAGTCAGCTCTGGGCAAGGTGCAGGGAAACACTGGAGAGCGGCACAGCCTTACGATGCACAAGTCAGTTGCTTGTCCTTTGCATCTCTCAAAGTTGCTGACTGCTTGGAGAAAGAAGCATCTGAGCAGCCTGGGGCCTCCAGAAGGACCCTTCCTGCACCTGATCTACCCACTCTCTCCTGGCGTCTTGTTTACTCGAGCAACTGCTCACAGACACCCATTCAGGGAGGGGGTATTACTGACACAGAGCAGGTATTGCTGGGTGGGTCACAGAGCAGGTATTGCTGGGTGGGTCACAGAGCAGATACTGCTGGGTGGGTCACAGAGCAGGTATTACTGGGTGGGTCACAGAGCAGGTATCGCTGGGTGGGTCACAGAGCAGGTATCGCTGGGTGGGTCACAGAGCAGGTATTACTGGGTGGGTCACAGAGCAGGTATTACTGGGTGGGTCACAGAGCAGGTATTACTGGGTGGGTCACAGAGCAGGTATTACTGGGTGGGTCACAGAGCAGGTATTACTGGGTGGGTCACAGAGCAGGTATTGCTGGGTGGGTCACAGAGCAGGTATTATTGGGTGGGTCACAGAGCAGGTATTATTGGGTGGGTCACAGAGCAGGTATTACTGGGTGGGTCACAGAGCAGGTATTACTGGGCGGGTCACAGAGCAGGTATTACTGGGTGGGTCACAGAGCAGGTATTGCTGGGTGGGTCACAGAGCAGGTATTGCTGGGTGGGTCACAGAGCAGGTATTGCTGGGTGGGTCACAGAGCAGGTATTGCTGGGTGGGTCAAAGAGCAGGTATTACTGGGCGGGTCACAGAGCAGGTATTACTGCGTGGGTCACAGAGCAGGTATTGCTGGGTGGGTCACAGAGCAGATATTACTGGGTGGGTCACAGAGCAGATATTACTGGGTGGGTCACAGAGCAGATATTACTGGGTGGGTCACAGAGCAGATATTACTGGGTGGGTCACAGAGCAGATATTACTGGGTGGGTCACAGAGCAGGTATTACTGGGTGGGTCACAGAGCAGGTATTACTGGGTGGGTCACAGAGCAGGTATTACTGGGTGGGTCACAGAGCAGGTATTACTGGGTGGGTCACAGAGCAGGTATTACTGGGTGGGTCACAGAGCAGGTATTGCTGGGTGGGTCACAGAGCAGGTATTGCTGGGTGGGTCACAGAGCAGGTATTGCTGGGTGGGTCACAGAGCAGATATTACTGGGTGGGTCACAGAGCAGATATTACTGGGTGGGTCACAGAGCAGATATTACTGGGTGGGTCACAGAGCAGATATTACTGGGTGGGTCACAGAGCAGATATTACTGGGTGGGTCACAGAGCAGATATTACTGGGTGGGTCACAGAGCAGGTATTACTGGGTGGGTCACAGAGCAGGTATTACTGGGTGGGTCACAGAGCAGGTATTACTGGGTGGGTCACAGAGCAGGTATTACTGGGTGGGTCACAGAGCAGGTATTACTGGGTGGGTCACAGAGCAGGTATTGCTGGGTGGGTCACAGAGCAGGTATTGCTGGGTGGGTCACAGAGCAGATATTACTGGGCGGGTCACAGAGCAGGTATTACTGGGCGGGTCACAGAGCAGGTATTACTGGGCGGGTCACAGAGCAGGTATTGCTGGGTGGGTCACAGAGCAGGTATTACTGGGTGGGTCACAGAGCAGGTATCGCTGGGCGGGTCACAGAGCAGGTATTACTGGGCGGGTCACAGAGCAGGTATTACTGGGCGGGTCACAGAGCAGGTATTACTGGGCGGGTCACAGAGCAGGTATTGCTGGGCGGGTCACAGAGCAGGTATTACTGGGCGGGTCACAGAACAGGTATTACTGGGCGGGTCACAGAACAGGTATTACTGGGCGGGTCACAGAGCACATATTACTGGGTGGGTCACAGAGCAGGTATTACTGGGTGGGTCACAGAGCAGGTATCGCTGGGCGGGTCACAGAGCAGGTATCGCTGGGTGGGTCACAGAGCAGGTATCGCTGGGTGGGTCACAGAGCAGGTATTACTGGGTGGGTCACAGAGCAGGTATTACTGGGTGGGTCACAGAGCAGGTATCGCTGGGCGGGTCACAGAGCAGGTATCGCTGGGCGGGTCACAGAGCAGATATTACTGGGTGGGTCACAGAGCAGGTATCGCTGGGCGGGTCACAGAGCAGATATTACTGGGTGGGTCACAGAGCAGGTATTACTGGGTGGGTCACAGAGCAGGTATCGCTGGGCGGGTCACAGAGCAGGTATCGCTGGGCGGGTCACAGAGCAGGTATCGCTGGGCGGGTCACAGAGCAGGTATTACTGGGCGGGTCACAGAGCAGCAGTGAGCAGGAGGAGCTGGGGGGTGAATTTGAGTAAACATCTGTCTCTCCCCAGAGGTGGCATAAGCAAGAGCCCTGAGCTGAGGATTCCAATACCGAGGTCTCAGGGGTCTGGGCTGTTAAAGATCAATGAATCAGGAGCATTGGTCTCACATCCAGGCAATGGAGACAGTCTCTTCCCTCGTGGAGCAGATGACGGGACAATTGGAGGAGTCCAGAACCCACATCTGCAATGCAATGAGGGAGGCGGGACATGAGTGAGGAAGACCCTGATGATGGGCAGACCAGGAGATCAATGGAGCCTCCAGACAGGCGTTAGGAGGGAGGGGGATAAGGGCTGTTCTCACTTCTGTCCTGGCAACAGTTACTGCTCCCATAGATGCCAGTCTTTCAAAGTAGCCTAGACTGCTCAGTCTCAACATAACAGACATGACTCCCGGTCAATCCGTGTTCCAGAATCGCACCCCTTCGAGCTCGCATTTAGACATTCCACTACCTCCCCCCACCGAGTGGGGGCACTGCCAGCAGAATGATCAGGGCCACAGAGGTCATGGAGGGTGGGGGGGGGAGGGGAAACGTGGCAGAAATCGAGGTGGCCAGCTCTGGGGCGGAGTTTGGGCTGAGGGGTCCCTGCCCCATTTCACTTGCCAGACCACCACCCAGAAATGGGTGGTTTTCATAAGGAAAGTCCAGGCCTTTATGTCAGAGGAAGTCTGCTGCTCAGACCACACCCTGACTCCCTCGTCCAGTGCTGGTCACTGAGGCACAAGGGAGTTACTGATGTACTGTGGCCAGTGCAGAGAAAAGCCACTAGGAGGATCGGCAGTGTAGGAGCAAGCAACTGAGATTCAAATGTAGGAATGATATCAAGAAATCATTCTTCACACGAAGAGAGATCAACGCTTGATTCAAGGCGAGCCAAACGGCCTTGGTCATCCATAGTTATCTTGTGATCTCTTTTTCTTGAATGAAGAAGAGAAGGAGCAATGGAAGGAGGAGGAGCAGCAATTCAGAGATACACATAACCCAACTGGCAGGGCAGCTGTAGGAGTGAAGAGGAGGCTCTGAGGGGTTTGTGTTGCTGCGATTCCCAACAGCTACCGCCTGTGTTCCAAAAGACACTGTGCGTTATCTGCAGCTGTGGAGTCGAAGGCAATGCTGCTCTCCATTGGCCTCATACCTGTCCGCTATCTTTCCCACACCTCTCCGATCAGGTTTCGGCCCCGGTCAAAGTCCATGGTGAGATCCTCTGTGACTGTGGCCATGGTGCACTATCCCTCCTCATCTTTATTTCAGTAGTTTTTAAACACGATTAACCACACCATCCTTCTCCAACGCCTCTCCTCCGTTGTCCAGCAGAGTGGGACTGCTCATGCTTTGTTCTACTATTCCAATCGTAGCCACAAAAACTGCTGCAACGGCTTCTCTTCCCCGCTCCCGCACCGTTACCTCTGGAGTCCCACTCGGCGTCCTAACTGAGCTCAGCTTCCGATCCCATATCCGCTCCATCACAGAGACCTCCTACTTCCACCTCAGCCCCCTGCCTCAGCCCATCTGCTGCTGAAAGCCTCATCCATGCCTTTGTTACCTCCAGACTCGACTATTCCAATGCTCTCCTGGCCGGCCTCCCAAGTTCCACCCTCAATGTACTTGAGCTCATTCAAAACTCTGCTGCCTGTATCCTAACTCGCACCAAGTCTCATTCCCCCATCGTCACTGTGCTCGCTGACCTACATTGGCTCCCGGTCCACCAACACCTTGATTTTAAAATTCTCATCCTCATGTTGAAATCCCTCCATGGCCTCACACCTTCCTATCTGATCTCGGGACTCTCGGCGCTGTGCGTTCCCTGAACTCGGGAGTCTCGGCGCTGTGCGTTCCCTGAACTCGGGACTCTCGGCGTCGTGCGTTCCCTGAACTCGGGAGTGTCGGCGCCGTGCGTTCCCTGAACTCGGGAGTGTCGGCGCCGTGCGTTCCCTGAACTCGGGAGTCTCGGCGCCGTGCGTTCCCTGAACTCGGGACTCTCGGCGCCGTGCGTTCCCCGAACTCGGGACTCTCGGCGCCGTGCGTTCCCCGAACTCGGGAGTGTCGGCGCCGTGCGTTCCCCGAACTCGGGAGTGTCGGCGCCGTGCGTTCCCCGAACTCGGGAGTGTCGGCGCCGTGCGTTCCCCGAACTCGGGAGTGTCGGCGCCGTGCGTTCCCCGAACTCGGGAGTGTCGGCGCCGTGCGTTCCCCGAACTCGGGAGTGTCGGCGCCGTGCGTTCCCCGAACTCGGGAGTCTCGGCGCCGTGCGTTCCCCGAACTCGGGAGTCTCGGCGCCGTGCGTTCCCCGAACTCGGGAGTGTCGGCGCTGTGCGTTCCCTGAACTCGGTAGCCCGCCTGACAGTGACTGGATGAAATTACCCATTCCAGACAAAGTGTTGGGTGAGTATTGTCCTCCCACTTCCTCTCAGTAACAATAAGAAATTTGGGTATTTGCACCATAGTGGTGTAACTAGAAACAGCCCCATAATATGTAATTCTATGTAATACCCTGCCCCAGGGGCTCCATCCAGTAACTCCGTGTGGGTGCAGCATGAGATCCCATTGCTCCAGGTTGTGAGGACAGGCAGTTCCCCATAGCACGGTCCCCACCCACACCCACCCCCGACACCGACCCAGAGCAAAGTCTGGCCGTCTGCTCCAAGGCAGCAAAGGAAGACTTACCGCGAACGGATTGTAGGAAGCAGCAGCTCCGCGGGGCCGACTTGTCGACGGAAGCACCGGCAGTCCCGACGAGAAAATCCCCAGTGCGTTTAAATTCAACCCCGGGATCAAGTTTGCTTGTTGCTGGAAACAAAGGAATGCTGATTAGCAGGAGCTCAGGCAGACGGCTGGAGACAGTCCAGTCCCTTTCCCCGAGTGGCCATCCCTCACGTGTGACAGTGACCGTCAGCGGGCTTTTCCAACAAGGGGAGCACTGACCACGGCCCTGTCCTCACCAGATAGCCACGCACACCCCATGAAACAGCGAGGGTGACTGGGCTGATGTCCAGAGGTGCTGAGGCCCAATTGCACTACCTCAACGGCAGGTAGAAACTCTAAATCAGCCTGTGCAGATATCACACTTGGTCACAGAGGCAGAACAATCTTTAAGGTGCTGGGTGCATCTGAACCGCAGCCTGAAAATGACGAGCACATTCCAATCGATCCAAACAGCAATTAAGCTCTGCCTGACCTCAGCCTCAGTTTACTGATCAGCAATTGTGCCCTCAAAAGGTAGTTTCACCTCAGCAGCGGAATAATACATTCAGCATCACATGGTACAACAGTCCTCTCCTTGTCCAAAACAGTGACCTAACTTAGAATCATAGAATGGTTACAGCACAGAAGGAGGCCGTTCGGCCCATCGACCCCATGCCGGTTCTTTGTAAGAGCAATCCAGCTTAATCCCATTCCCCGCTCTTTCCCCATGGCCCTGCAATTCTTTTGCTTTCAAGTATTTATCCAATTCCTTTTTGAAAGCCACGATTGAATCTGCTTCCACCGCCCCCTCGGGCAGTGCATTCCAGATCAGAACAAGTCGCTGCGTAAAAAAGTTTTTCCTCATGTCGCCTTTGATTCTTTTGCCAATCACCTTAAATTAGAAGAGCAAATATGTAGGCAAATTTCTGAGAAGTGCAAAAACAATAGGGCAGTAATCGTAGGAGATTTCAACTACCCTAATATTAACTGGGATAGAATCAGTGCAAAAGGTATAGAGGCGCAGAATTCTTAAATTGCATTCAAAAGAACTTTTGTAGCCAGTACGTAGCAAGCCCAATAAGGGTGGGGGGGGAGGTAGTCCTGGATTTAGTTTTGGGGAATGAAGCTGGGCAGGTGGAAGGAGTAGCAGTGGGAGAGCATTTTGGTGGCAATGATCATAATTCAGTTAGATTTAGTATAGTTATGGAAAAGGAGAAAGACAGAACAGGAGTAAAAATTCTCAATTGGGGAAAGGTCAATTTTACTAAACTGAGAAGTGATTTAGCAAAAATGGACTGGAAACAGCTACTTGAAGGTAAATCAGTGTCAGAGCAGTGGGAGGTGTTCAAGGGGGAGATTCAAGGGGTTCAGAGTAAACATGTTCCCACAAAGAAAAGGGTGGGACTGTCAATTCTAGAGCCCCCGGATGACAAGGTGTCTAAGGCAAAAAAGGGACGCCTATGTCAGTCACCAAGAGCTCAATACTTAATGCAGAAAGCCTAGTGGAGTGTACAAAGTGCTGGGGTGAAATTATAAAGGAAATTAGGAAAGCAAAGAGAGGGCACGAAAAAATACTGACAAGTAAAATCAAGGAAAACCCAAGGATATTTTATAAATACATTAAGAGCAAGAGGATAACTAAGGAAAGAGTAGGGCCTATTAGAGACCAAAAAGGTAAACTATGTGTGGAGGTGGAAGATGTGGGTATGGTTCTTAATGAATACTTTGCATCTGTCTTCACAAAAGAGAGGGACGATACAGAGATTGTAGTTAAGGAGGAGGAGTGTGAAATATTGGATGGGATAAACATAGTGAGAGAGGAAGTAATGAGGGGATTAGCATCTATGAAAGTGGGTAAATCACCAGGCCCGGATGAAATGTATCCCAGGCTGTTAAGAGAAGCCAGGGAGGAAATAGCGGAGGCTCTGACCATCATTTTCTAATCCTCTCTGGCGACAGGCGTGGTGCCGGAGGATTGGAGGACTGCGAACATTGTACCGTTGTTTAAAAAGGGAGAAAAGGAGAGACCAATAATTATAGATCAGTCAGTCTAACCTTGGTGGTGGGAAAATTATTGGAATCAATTCTGAGGGACAGCAGAAATAGTCATTTAGAAAGGCACGGGTTAATCAGGGACAGTCAGCGTGGATTTGTTAAGGGAAGGTCGTGTCTGACTAACCTGATTTAATTTTTCGAGCAGGTAACAAGGAGGGTCGATGAGGGTAACGCGTTTGATGTAGTGTACGTGGATTTTAGCAAGGCTTTTGATAAGGTCCCAATTGGCAGACTGGTCAAAAAAGTAAAAGCCCATGGGATCCAAGGGAAAGTGGCAAGTTGGAACCAAAATTGGTTCAGTGGCAGGAAACAAAGGGTGGACGGGTGTTTTTGCGACTGGAAGGCTGTTTCCAGTGGGGTTCCGCAGGGCTCAGTATTAGGTCCCTTGCTTTTTGTGGTATACATTAATGATTTGGACTTGAATGTAGGGGGCTTGATCAAGAAGTTTGCAGATGATACAAAAATTGGCCATGTGGTTGATAGTGAGGAGGAAAGCTGTAGACTGCAGGAAGATATCAATGGACTGGTCAGGTGGGCAGAAAAGTGGCAAATGGAATTCAATCTAGAGAAGTGTGAGGTAATACATTTGGTGAGGGCAAACAAGGCAAGGGAATACACAATAAATGGGAGGATACTGAGAGGTGTGGAGGAAGTGAGGGACCTTGGAGTGCATGTCCACAGATCCCTGAAGGTAGCAGGACAGGTAGATAAGGTGGTTAAAAAGGCATATGGAATACTTCACATATTCTATGCCTCGGCTAATAATAAGAGTAGGGAGGTTATGCTGGAACTGTATAAAACACTCGTTAGGCCACAGCTTGAGTACTGTGTACAGTTCTGGTCACCACATTACAGGAAGGATGTGATTGCACTCGAGAGGGTGCAGAGGTGATTTACGAGCATGTTGCCAGGACTGGAGACTTTTAGCTATGAGGAAAGATTGGATAGACTGGGGTTGTTTTCTTTTTGGAACAGAGGAGGCTGAGGGGAGATTTAATTGAGGTGTATAATATTATGAGGGGCCTAGATAGAGTGGACAGGAAGGACCTATTTCCCTTAGCAGAGGGGTCAGTGACCAGGGGGCATAGATTTAAAGTAATTGGCAGAAGGATTAGAGGGGAGCTGAGGAGAAATGTTTTTACCCAGAGGGTGGTGGGGGTCTGGAACTCACTGCCTGAAAGGGTGGGAGAGGCAGAAACCCTCAACTCATTTAAAAAGTACTTGGATGTGCACCTGAAGTGCCGTAACCTACAGGGCTACGGACCAAGAGCTGGAAAGTGGGATTGAGCTGGATAGCTCTTTCTCAGCTGGCAAGGACACGATGGGCTGAATGGCCTCCACTATGCCGTAACTTTCTATGATTCTATCATCTGCGTCCTCTGGTTCTGGACCCTTCTGCCAATGTGAACAGTTTTTCTTTATTCACTCCACGATTTTGAACACCTCTATCAAATCTCCTCGCAACCGTCTCTGTTCCAAGGAGAACAAACCCAGCTTCTCCAGTCTATCCACGTAATTAAAGCCCCTCATCCCTGGAACCATTCTAGTAAATCTTTTCTGCACCCTCTCTAAGGCGTTCACATCTTTCCTAAAGTGCGGTGCCCAGAATTGGACACAATACTCCAGTTGTGGCCGAACCAGTGTTTTATAAAGGTTTACTGTGAGCAATGCCAGAGGAGATTGGAGATTTTATCTATTGTAGTTAAAAAGAGACAGTGCTCAGAGCTCCATCATACCAGAAGGTTTGGTACTGAATCCAAAGTTCTGAGAGTTATCATGAAGAAGGAGGTCAGGCCAGTGTATTACACGAAACGTGAGAAAGACTTCACCTCACAATCTTACGTAAGAACATAAGAAATAGGAGCAGGAGTAGGCCATATGGCCCCCCGAGCCTGCTCCGCCATTCAATCAGATCATGGCTGATCTTCGACCTCAACTCCACTTTCCTGCCCGATCCCCATATCCCTCGATTCCCCTAGAGTCCGAAAATTTATCGATCTCAGCCTTGAATATACTCAACCACTGAGCATTCACAGCCCTCTGAGATAGAGAATTCCAAAGATTCATAACCTTTTGAGTGAAGAAATTCCTTCTCATCTCAGTCTCAGACCCCTTATCCTACAATTATGCCCCCTAGTTCTCGACTCTCCAGCCAGGGGAAACAATCTCTCAGAATCTATCCTGACACGATACTAGCTCAATTGCTAAATTTAAATCTGAGATAGATAGCTTTTTGGCAACCAAAGGTATTAAGGGATATGGGCCAAAGGCAGGTATATGGAGTTAGATCACAGATCAGCCATGATCTTATCAAATGGCGGAGCAGGCTCGAGGGGCTGAATGGCCTACTCCTGTTCCTATATTCCTGTGTTCCTATGACAAGCCTGCTCAGAATCTTGTATTTTTCAATGAGGTCCCCTCTTATTCTTCTGGACTGCAGAGCGTAGACGCCCATTCTACTCAACCTCTCCTCATAGGACAACTCTCTCATCCCAGGAATCAATCTAGTGAACCTTAGTTGCACCATCTCCAAGGCAAGTATATCCTTCCTTAGATAAGGAGACCAAAACTGTACCCAGTACTCCAGGTGAGGTCTCACCAGAGCACTGTATAACTGCAGTAAGACTTCTTTTAATCTTGTACTCCAACCCCCTTGCAATAAAGGCCAACATACCTTTTGCCTTCCTAATTGCTTACTGTTCCTGCATGTTAACTTTCTATGTTTCGTGTACAAGGACTCTCTGAACACCAACGTTTAACAGTTTCTCACTATTTAAAAAATATTCTGTTTTTCTATTCTTCCTACCAATAACCTCACATTTCCCCACATTATATTCCATCTGCCACATTCTTGCCCACTCACTTAACCTGTCTATATCGCTTTGCAGCCAAGATCTGATCAAATGGTGGAGCATTTGGAAGTACTTTAAGGAAGAAGGTGAGCACATTGCCAGCATAGATTTGTGAAAGGTAGGTCGTGCCTGACAAACCTGATTGAATTTTTTGAAGAGGTGACTAAAGTAGTGGACAGGGGAATGTCAATGGATGTTATTTATATGGACTTCCAGAAGGCATTTGATAAGGTCCCACATAAGTGACTGTTAGCTAAGATAGAAGCCCATGGAATCGAGGGAAAAGTACGGATTTGGTTAGGAAGTTGGCTGAGCGAAAGGCGACACAGTAGGGATAATGGGTAAGTACTCACATTGGCAGGATGTGACTAGTGGAGTCCCGCAGGGATCTGTCTTGGGGCCTCAATTATTCACAATATTTATTAACGACTTAGATGAAGGAATAGAAAGTCTCATATCTAAGTTTGCGAATGACACAAAGATTGGTGGTATTGTAAGCAGTGTAGATGAAAACATAAAATTACAAAGCGATATTGATAGATTAGGTGAATGGGCAAAACTGTGGCAAATGGAATTCAATGTAGACAAATGTGAGGTCATCCACTTTGGATCAAAAAAGGATAGAACAGGGTACTTTCTAAATGGTAAAAAGTTAAAAACAGTGGATGTCCAAAGGGACTTGGGGGTTCAGGTACATAGATCATTGAAGTGTCATGAACAGGTGCAGAAAATAATCAATAAGGCTAATGGAATGCTGGCCTTTATATCTAGAGGACTAGAGTGCAAGGGGGCAGGAGTTATGCTGCAGCTATACAAAACCCTGGTTAGACCGCACCTGGAGTACTGTGAGCAGTTCTGGGCACCGCACCTTCGGAAGGACATACTGGCCTTGGAGGGAGTGCAGCGTAGGTTTACTAGAATGATACCCGGACTTCAAGGGTTAAGTTACGAGGAGAGATTACACAAATTGGGGTTGTATTCTCTGGAGTTTAGAAGGTTGAGGGGTGATCTGATCGAAGTTTATAAGATATTAAGGGGAACAGATAGGGTGGATAGAGAGAAACTATTTCCGCTGGTTGGGGATTCTAGGAGTAGGGGGGCAGAGTCTAAAAATTAGAGCCAGACCTTTCAGGAGTGAGATTAGAAAACATTTCTACACACAAAGGGTGGTAGAAGTTTGGAACTCTCTTCCGCAAATGGCAATTGATACTAGCTCAATTGCTAAATTTAAATCTGAGATAGATAGCTTTTTGGCAACCAAAGGTATTAAGGGATATGGGCCAAAGGCAGGTATATGGAGTTAGATCACAGATCAGCCATGATCTTATCAAATGGCGGAGCAGGCACGAGGGGCTGAATGGCCTGCTCCTGTTCCTATTTTCCGATGTTCCTTTGTGTCCTCCTCACAGCTTACTTTCTCACCTAGCTTTCTATCGTCGGCAAACTTGGATAAATTACACTCAGTCCCTTCATCCAACTCATTAATGTAGATTGTAAATAGCTGAGGCCCAAGCACTGATCTTAAGACAAACTGGTGTGCAGGGTTTAAGAATGGGTCAGCAGCTGTAATCCAATACAACCTCATGTAAGAGGGAACATAAATCAGGGCCAGAGGGACCTCCTGGACTGGAATCAATCACCGAAGGAGGTCGGAGAGAAATGTTCCGAAGTTTCTTCCCACCTAATTGGGCTGGGTTTTTTTTAAAATACATTTCTTTTGCCTCTCTCAGGAGATTGCACATCGCCCTCTGGGGAGGGGAGCCTCCGTGCCGCCCTCTGGGGAGGGGAGCCCCCGTGCCGCCCTCTGGGGAGGGGAGCCCCCGTGCCGCCCTCTGGGGAGGGGAGCCCCCGTGCCGCCCTCTGGGGAGGGGAGCCCCCGTGCCGCCCTCTGGGGAGGGGAGCCTCCGTGCCGCCCTCTGGGGAGGGGAGCCTCCGTGCCGCCCTCTGGGGAGGGGAGCCTCCGTGCCGCCCTCTGGGGAGGGGAGCCTCCGTGCCGCCCTCTGGGGAGGGGAGCCTCCGTGCCGCCCTCTGGGGCGGGGAGTCTCTGTATTGGGACATACAAGGCGTCATGACAGGCTGGATGGACAGTAGATCGTCTCCTACCCGTCATTTCTGTTTGTGCACCCAACGCTATAGGGCTGGAGTTCAGCTCACCTCTGGCCCAGGAACCTATCGGGATGGGGAATCAACACCAAAAGGCCCAAACTGGGCACTACTTTGCATGTACAAAACAGCCCCATTGTGCACATGCTAACTCATAGGGACATAGGACTCCCCAAAGCCTTTCCACCATCTACAAGACACAAGTCAGGAGTGTGATGGAATATTCTCCACTTGCCTAGATGAGTGCAGCTCCAACAACACTCAAGAAGCTCGACACCATCCAGGACAAAGCAGCCCGCTTGATTGGCACCCCATCCACCACCCTAAACATTCACTCCCTTCACCACCGGCACACTGTGGCTGCAGTGTGTACCATCCACAGGATGCACTGCAGCAACTCGCCAAGGCTTCTTCGACAGCACCTCCCAAACCCACGACCTCTACCACCTAGAAGGATATGGGCAGCAGGCACATGGGAACAACACCACCTCCACGTTCCCCTCCAAGTCACACACCATCCCGACTTGGAAATATATCACCGTTCCTTCATCGTCGCTGGGTCAAAATCCTGGAACTCCCTTCCTAACAGCACTGTGGGAGAACCTTCACCACACGGACTGCAGCGGTTCAAGAAGGCGGCTCACCACCACCTTCTCGAGGGCAATTAGGGATGGGCAATAAATGCCGGCCTCGCCAGCGACGCCCGCATTCCATGAATGAATAAAAAAAAGGAACAGGAGGAGGCCATTCGGTCCATCGTGCCGGCTCTTTGAAAGAGCTATCCAATTGGACCCATTCCCCGGCTCTTTCCCCGTAGCCCTGCACATTTTCACCCTTCAAGTATTTATCCAATTCACTTTTGAAAGTTACCACTGAATCTGCTTCCACCGCCCTTTCAGGCAGCCCATTCCAGATCAGAACAACTCGCTGCATAAAAAAATGTTTCCTCATGTCACCTCTGGTTCTTTTGCCAATTACCTTAAATCTATGTCCTCTGGTTACCGACCCTCCCACCAATGGGAATAGTTTCTCCTTATTTACTCCATCAAAACCATTCATAATTTGGAACAACTCGATTGCTCTCCCCTAAACCTTCTTTGCTCGAAGGAGATCAACCCCAGCTTCTCCAGTCTATCCACGTAACTAAAGTCCCTCATCCCTGGAATCATTCTAGTAAATCTTTTCTGCACCCTCTCTAAGGCCTTCACGTCTTTCCTGAAGTGCAGTGCCCAGAACTGAACACAATACTCCAGTTGTGGCTGAACCAGTGTTTTATAAAGGTTCAACATGATTTCCATACTTCTGTACTCTATGCCTCTATTTATAAGGTCCAGAATCCCGTATGCTTTTTTAACCACTTTCTCAACCTGTCCTGCCACCTTCAAAGATTTGTGCACATATACCCCCAGATCTCTGTTCCTGCAACCGCTTTAGAATTGTACCATTTAGTTTATATTGCCTCTCCTCATTCTTCCAACCCAAATGTATCACTTCACATTTCTCTGCATTAAATTGCATCTGCCACGTGTCTGCCCATGCCACCAGACTGTCTATCTCCTCTTGAAGTCCATCACTATCCTCCTCACTGTTCACTACACTTCCAAGTTTTGTGTATCTGCAAATTTTGACATTGTGCCCTGTACACCCAAGTCCAAGTCACTAATATACATCAAAAAAAGCAATGATCCCAGCACTGACCCCTGGGGAATACCACTGTACACCTCCCTCCAGTCCAAAAAACAACCGTTCACCACTACTCTCTGCTTCCTGTCACTTAGCCAATTCTGTATCCATGCTGCCACTGCCCCCTTTATTCCATGGGATTCAATCTTGATGACAAGCCTATTATGCGGCACTTTATCAATCGCCTTTTGAAAGTCCATATACACCACATCAACTTCATTGCCCTCATCAACCCTCTCTGTTACCTCATCAAAAAACTCAATCAAGTTAGTTAAACACGATTTGCCTTTAACAAATCCGTGCTGGCTTTCCTTTATTAATCCACACTTGTCCAAATGACTGTTAATTTTGTCCTGGATTATTGTTTCTAAAAGTTTCCCCACCACCGAGGTTAAACTGACTGGCCTGTAGTTGCTGGGTTTATCCTTACACCCTTTTTTGAACAAGGGTGTAACATTTGCAATTCTCCAGTCCTCTGGCACCACCCCCATATCAAAGGATGTTTGGAAGATTATGGCCAGTACCTCCGCAATTTCCACCCTGACTTCCCTCAGCAGCCTAGGATGCATCCCATCCGGACCGGGTGACTTATCTACTTTAAGTATAGCTAGCCTTTCAAGTACCTCTTCTTTATCAATTTTTAGCCCATCCAGTATCTCAACTATATCTTCCTTTACTGTGACTCTGGCAGCATCTTTTTCCTTGGTAAAGACAGATATAAAGTACTCATTTAGTACCTCGGTCATCCCCTCTGCCTCCATGAACAGATCTTCTTTTTGGTCCCGAATCGGCCCCTCCCCTCCTCTTACTACCCATTTACTGTTTATATGCCTGTAGAAGACTTTAGCATTCCCTTTTTGTTGGCCGCATCCCTGGTACTATTCTAGTAAATCTCCTCTGCACCTTCTCGAAGGCCTTGCCATCCTTCCTAAAGTGTGGTGCCCAGAATTGGATACAATACTCCAGCTGAGGCCTAACCAGTGATTTATAAAGGTTCATCATAACTTCCTTGCTTTTGTACTCGATGCCTCTGTTAATAAAGCCAAGGATCCCGTAATGAGTGAAATCGTCTTTCACAGTGATATTATGTTGCGATGTTTAAAAGGGTCAGATTAATCTCGGGGCAAAGTTTAATTTTTGCTCAAAAATATCAGGGCCACGATGGAAATAAAACAGCCAGAAGAATTCTCCAGTGATTCACAGCCTCATTCAACTGGTTTGTTACTTGAACAACTCCTAGCATTCTTGGAAAACATTTGAATGATGTGAAAACCAGAAGGAAACGTCTGCTGACCTTGTGGGCCATTAATAAAGGACTGGACAATGAGTGTTCAGGCTATTTGATAAATAAAGGACTGGACAATGAGTGTTCAGGCTATTTGATAAATAAAGGACTGGACAATGAGTGTTCAGGATATTTGATAAATAAAGGACTGGACAATGAGTGTTCAGGCTATTTGATAAATAAAGGACTGGACAATGAGTGTTCAGGCTATTTGATAAATAAAGGACTGGACAATGAGTGTTCAGGATATTTGATTAATAAAGGACTGGACAATGAGTGTTCAGGCTATTTGATAAATAAAGGACTGGACAATGAGTGTTCAGGATATTTGATTAATAAAGGACTGGACAATGAGTGTTCAGGATATTTGATAAATAAAGGACTGGACAATGAGTGTTCAGGCTATTTGATAAATAAAGGACTGGACAATGAGTGTTCAGGCTATTTGATAAATAAAGGACTGGACAATGAGTGTTCAGGATATTTGATTAATAAAGGACTGGACAATGAGTGTTCAGGCTATTTGATTAATAAAGGACTGGACAATGAGTGTTCAGGCTATTTGATTAATAAAGGACTGGACAATGAGTGTTCAGACTATTTGATTAATAAAGGACTGGACAATGGGTGTTCAGGATATTTGATTAATAAGGGACAGGACAATGGGTGTTCAGGCTATTTGATTAATAAAGGACAGGACAATGGGTGTTCAGGATATTTGATTAATAAAGGACAGGACAATGGGTGTTCAGGATATTTGATTAATAAGGGACAGGACAATGGGTGTTCAGGATATTTGATTAATAAGGGACAGGACAATGGGTCTTCAGGATATTTGATTAATAAGGGACTGGACAATGGGTGTTCAGGATATTTGATTAATAAAGGACAGGACAATGGGTGTTCAGGATATTTGATTAATAAAGGACAGGACAATGGGTGTTCAGGATATTTGATTAATAAGGGACTGGACAATGGGTGTTCAGGCTACTTGATTAATAAAGGACTGGACAATGGGTGTTCAGGATATTTGATTAATAAGGGACTGGACAATGGGTGTTCAGGCTACTTGATTAATAAAGGACAGGACAATGGGTGTTCAGGATATTTGATTAATAAAGGACAGGACAATGGGTGTTCAGGATATTTGATTAATAAAGGACAGGACAATGGGTGTTCAGGCTATTTGATTAATAAAGGACAGGACAATGGGTGTTCAGGATATTTGATTAATAAAGGACAGGACAATGGGTGTTCAGGATATTTGATTAATAAGGGACTGGACAATGGGTGTTCAGGCTACTTGATTAATAAAGGACTGGACAATGGGTGTTCAGGATATTTGATTAATAAGGGACTGGACAATGGGTGTTCAGGCTACTTGATTAATAAAGGACAGGACAATGGGTGTTCAGGATATTTGATTAATAAAGGACAGGACAATGGGTGTTCAGGATATTTGATTAATAAGGGACTGGACAATGGGTGTTCAGGCTACTTGATTAATAAAGGACAGGACAATGGGTGTTCAGGATATTTGATTAATAAAGGACAGGACAATGGGTGTTCAGGATATTTGATTAATAAGGGACAGGACAATGGGTGTTCAGGCTACTTGATTAATAAAGGACAGGACAATGGGTGTTCAGGATATTTGATTAATAAGGGACAGGACAATGGGTGTTCAGGCTACTTGATTAATAAAGGACAGGACAATGAGTGTTCAGGATATTTGATTAATAAGGGACTGGACAATGGGTGTTCAGGCTACTTGATTAATAAAGGACAGGACAATGAGTGTTCAGGATATTTGATTAATAAGGAACTGGACAATGGGTGTTCAGGATATTTGATTAATAAAGGACTGGACAATGGGTGTTCAGGATATTTGATTAATAAGGGACTGGACAATGAGTGTTCAGGCTATTTGATTAATAAAGGACTGGACAATGAGTGTTCAGGATATTTGATTAATAAAGGACAGGACAATGAGTGTTCAGGATATTTGATTAATAAAGGACTGGACAATGAGTGTTCAGGCTATTTGATTAATAAAGGACTGGACAATGAGTGTTCAGGATATTTGATTAATAAAGGACAGGACAATGAGTGTTCAGGATATTTGATTAATAAAGGACCGGACAATGAGTGTTCAGGATATTTGATTAATAAAGGACAGGACAATGAGTGTTCAGGATATTTGATTAATAAGGGACTGGACAATGGGTGTTCAGGCTATTTGATTAATAAAGGACTGGACAATGGGTGTTCAGGATATTTGATTAATAAAGGACAGGACAATGGGTGTTCAGGCTATTTGATTAATAAAGGACTGGACAATGGGTGTTCAGGATATTTGATTAATAAAGGACAGGACAATGGGTGTTCAGGCTTTTTGATTAATAAGGGACTGGACAATGAGTGTTCAGGATATTTGATTAATAAAGGACTGGACAATGGGTGTTCAGGATATTTGATTAATAAGGGACTGGACAATGAGTGTTCAGACTATTTGATTAATAAAGGACAGGACAATGAGTGTTCAGGCTATTTGATTAATAAAGGACTGGACAATGAGTGTTCAGGATATTTGATTAATAAAGGACTGGACAATGAGTGTTCAGACTATTTGATTAATAAAGGACAGGACAATGAGTGTTCAGACTATTTGATTAATAAAGGACTGGACAATGGGTGTTCAGGCTATTTGATTAATAAAGGACTGGACAATGAGTGTTCAGGCTATTTGATTAATAAAGGACAGGACAATGGGTGTTCAGGATATTTGATTAATAAAGGACTGGACAATGAGTGTTCAGACTATTTGATTAATAAAGGACAGGACAATGAGTGTTCAGACTATTTGATTAATAAAGGACTGGACAATGGGTGTTCAGGCTATTTGATTAATAAAGGACTGGACAATGAGTGTTCAGGCTATTTGATTAATAAAGGACAGGACAATGGGTGTTCAGGATATTTGATTAATAAAGGACTGGACAATGAATGTTCAGGATATTTGATTAATAAAGGACAGGACAATGAGTGTTCAGGATATTTGATTAATAAAGGACTGGACAATGAGTGTTCAGGCTATTTGATTAATAAGGGACTGGACAATGGGTGTTCAGGATATTTGATTAATAAAGGACAGGACAATGAGTGTTCAGGATATTTGATTAATAAAGGACTGGACAATGGGTGTTCAGGCTATTTGATTAATAAGGGACTGGACAATGGGTGTTCAGGATATTTGATTAATAAAGGACAGGACAATGAGTGTTCAGGATATTTGATTAATAAAGGACTGGACAATGAGTGTTCAGGCTATTTGATTAATAAAGGACTGGACAATGAGTGTTCAGGATATTTGATTAATAAAGGACAGGACAATGAGTGTTCAGGATATTTGATTAATAAGGGACTGGACAATGGGTGTTCAGGATATTTGATTAATAAAGGACTGGACAATGGGTGTTCAGGATATTTGATTAATAAGGGACTGGACAATGGGTGTTCAGGCTACTTGATTAATAAAGGACAGGACAATGGGTGTTCAGGATATTTGATTAATAAGGGACAGGACAATGAGTGTTCAGGATATTTGATTAATAAGTGACTGGACAATGAGTGTTCAGGATATTTGATTAATAAGGGACTGGACAATGGGTGTTCAGGCTATTTGATTAATAAAGGACAGGACAATGGGTGTTCAGGCTATTTGATTAATAAAGGACAGGACAATGAGTGTTCAGGATATTTGATTAATAAGGGACTGGACAATGAGTGTTCAGGATATTTGATAAATAAAGGACTGGACAATGAGTGTTCAGGCTATTTGATAAATAAAGGACTGGACAATGAGTGTTCAGGATATTTGATTAATAAAGGACTGGACAATGAGTGTTCAGGCTATTTGATAAATAAAGGACTGGACAATGAGTGTTCAGGATATTTGATTAATAAAGGACTGGACAATGAGTGTTCAGGATATTTGATAAATAAAGGACTGGACAATGAGTGTTCAGGCTATTTGATAAATAAAGGACTGGACAATGAGTGTTCAGGCTATTTGATAAATAAAGGACTGGACAATGAGTGTTCAGGATATTTGATTAATAAAGGACTGGACAATGAGTGTTCAGGCTATTTGATTAATAAAGGACTGGACAATGAGTGTTCAGGCTATTTGATTAATAAAGGACTGGACAATGGGTGTTCAGGATATTTGATTAATAAGGGACAGGACAATGGGTGTTCAGGCTATTTGATTAATAAAGGACAGGACAATGGGTCTTCAGGATATTTGATTAATAAGGGACTGGACAATGGGTGTTCAGGATATTTGATTAATAAGGGACAGGACAATGGGTGTTCAGGCTATTTGATTAATAAAGGACAGGACAATGGGTGTTCAGGATATTTGATTAATAAAGGACAGGACAATGGGTGTTCAGGATATTTGATTAATAAGGGACTGGACAATGGGTGTTCAGGCTACTTGATTAATAAAGGACTGGACAATGGGTGTTCAGGATATTTGATTAATAAGGGACTGGACAATGGGTGTTCAGGCTACTTGATTAATAAAGGACAGGACAATGGGTGTTCAGGATATTTGATTAATAAAGGACAGGACAATGGGTGTTCAGGATATTTGATTAATAAGGGACTGGACAATGAGTGTTCAGACTATTTGATTAATAAAGGACTGGACAATGGGTGTTCAGGCTATTTGATTAATAAAGGACTGGACAATGAGTGTTCAGGCTATTTGATTAATAAAGGACAGGACAATGGGTGTTCAGGATATTTGATTAATAAAGGACTGGACAATGAGTGTTCAGACTATTTGATTAATAAAGGACAGGACAATGAGTGTTCAGACTATTTGATTAATAAAGGACTGGACAATGGGTGTTCAGGCTATTTGATTAATAAAGGACTGGACAATGAGTGTTCAGGCTATTTGATTAATAAAGGACAGGACAATGAGTGTTCAGGATATTTGATTAATAAAGGACTGGACAATGAGTGTTCAGGCTATTTGATTAATAAGGGACTGGACAATGGGTGTTCAGGATATTTGATTAATAAAGGACAGGACAATGAGTGTTCAGGATATTTGATTAATAAAGGACTGGACAATGGGTGTTCAGGCTATTTGATTAATAAGGGACTGGACAATGGGTGTTCAGGATATTTGATTAATAAAGGACAGGACAATGAGTGTTCAGGATATTTGATTAATAAAGGACTGGACAATGAGTGTTCAGGCTATTTGATTAATAAAGGACTGGACAATGAGTGTTCAGGATATTTGATTAATAAAGGACAGGACAATGAGTGTTCAGGATATTTGATTAATAAGGGACTGGACAATGGGTGTTCAGGATATTTGATTAATAAAGGACTGGACAATGGGTGTTCAGGATATTTGATTAATAAGGGACTGGACAATGGGTGTTCAGGCTACTTGATTAATAAAGGACAGGACAATGGGTGTTCAGGATATTTGATTAATAAGGGACAGGACAATGAGTGTTCAGGATATTTGATTAATAAGTGACTGGACAATGAGTGTTCAGGATATTTGATTAATAAGGGACTGGACAATGGGTGTTCAGGCTATTTGATTAATAAAGGACAGGACAATGGGTGTTCAGGCTATTTGATTAATAAAGGACAGGACAATGAGTGTTCAGGATATTTGATTAATAAGGGACTGGACAATGAGTGTTCAGGATATTTGATTAATAAAGGACAGGACAATGAGTGTTCAGACTATTTGATTAATAAAGGACTGGACAATGAGTGTTCAGGCTATTTGATTAATAAAGGACTGGACAATGAGTGTTCAGGCTATTTGATTAATAAAGGACTGGACAATGAGTGTTCAGGATATTTGATTAATAAAGGACAGGACAATGAGTGTTCAGGATATTTGATTAATAAAGGACTGGACAATGAGTGTTCAGGCTATTTGATTAATAAAGGACTGGACAATGAGTGTTCAGGATATTTGATTAATAAAGGACAGGACAATGAGTGTTCAGGATATTTGATTAATAAAGGACCGGACAATGAGTGTTCAGGATATTTGATTAATAAAGGACTGGACAATGAGTGTTCAGGATATTTGATTAATAAAGGACAGGACAATGAGTGTTCAGGATATTTGATTAATAAGGGACTGGACAATGGGTGTTCAGGCTATTTGATTAATAAAGGACTGGACAATGGGTGTTCAGGATATTTGATTAATAAAGGACAGGACAATGGGTGTTCAGGCTATTTGATTAATAAAGGACTGGACAATGGGTGTTCAGGATATTTGATTAATAAAGGACAGGACAATGGGTGTTCAGGCTTTTTGATTAATAAGGGACTGGACAATGAGTGTTCAGGATATTTGATTAATAAAGGACTGGACAATGGGTGTTCAGGATATTTGATTAATAAGGGACTGGACAATGAGTGTTCAGACTATTTGATTAATAAAGGACAGGACAATCAGTGTTCAGGATATTTGATTAATAAAGGACAGGACAATGGGTGTTCAGGATATTTGATTAATAAGGGACTGGACAATGGGTGTTCAGGATATTTGATTAATAAAGGACTGGACAATGAGTGTTCAGGATATTTGATTAATAAAGGACTGGACAATGAGTGTTCAGACTATTTGATTAATAAAGGACTGGACAATGAGTGTTCAGAATATTTGATTAATAAGGGACAGGACAATGGGTGTTCAGGCTATTTGATTAATAAAGGACTGGACAATGAGTGTTCAGGATATTTGATTAATAAAGGACTGGACAATGGGTGTTCAGGCTACTTGATTAATAAAGGACAGGACAATGGGTGTTCAGGATATTTGATTAATAAAGGACAGGACAATGGGTGTTCAGGATATTTGATTAATAAGGGACTGGACAATGGGTGTTCAGGCTACTTGATTAATAAAGGACAGGACAATGGGTGTTCAGGATATTTGATTAATAAAGGACAGGACAATGGGTGTTCAGGATATTTGATTAATAAGGGACAGGACAATGGGTGTTCAGGCTACTTGATTAATAAAGGACAGGACAATGGGTGTTCAGGATATTTGATTAATAAGGGACAGGACAATGGGTGTTCAGGCTACTTGATTAATAAAGGACAGGACAATGAGTGTTCAGGATATTTGATTAATAAGGGACTGGACAATGGGTGTTCAGGCTACTTGATTAATAAAGGACAGGACAATGAGTGTTCAGGATATTTGATTAATAAGGAACTGGACAATGGGTGTTCAGGATATTTGATTAATAAAGGACTGGACAATGGGTGTTCAGGATATTTGATTAATAAGGGACTGGACAATGAGTGTTCAGGCTATTTGATTAATAAAGGACTGGACAATGAGTGTTCAGGATATTTGATTAATAAAGGACAGGACAATGAGTGTTCAGGATATTTGATTAATAAAGGACTGGACAATGAGTGTTCAGGCTATTTGATTAATAAAGGACTGGACAATGAGTGTTCAGGATATTTGATTAATAAAGGACAGGACAATGAGTGTTCAGGATATTTGATTAATAAAGGACCGGACAATGAGTGTTCAGGATATTTGATTAATAAAGGACAGGACAATGAGTGTTCAGGATATTTGATTAATAAGGGACTGGACAATGGGTGTTCAGGCTATTTGATTAATAAAGGACTGGACAATGGGTGTTCAGGATATTTGATTAATAAAGGACAGGACAATGGGTGTTCAGGCTATTTGATTAATAAAGGACTGGACAATGGGTGTTCAGGATATTTGATTAATAAAGGACAGGACAATGGGTGTTCAGGCTTTTTGATTAATAAGGGACTGGACAATGAGTGTTCAGGATATTTGATTAATAAAGGACTGGACAATGGGTGTTCAGGATATTTGATTAATAAGGGACTGGACAATGAGTGTTCAGACTATTTGATTAATAAAGGACAGGACAATGAGTGTTCAGGCTATTTGATTAATAAAGGACTGGACAATGAGTGTTCAGGATATTTGATTAATAAAGGACTGGACAATGAGTGTTCAGACTATTTGATTAATAAAGGACAGGACAATGAGTGTTCAGACTATTTGATTAATAAAGGACTGGACAATGGGTGTTCAGGCTATTTGATTAATAAAGGACTGGACAATGAGTGTTCAGGCTATTTGATTAATAAAGGACAGGACAATGGGTGTTCAGGATATTTGATTAATAAAGGACTGGACAATGAGTGTTCAGACTATTTGATTAATAAAGGACAGGACAATGAGTGTTCAGACTATTTGATTAATAAAGGACTGGACAATGGGTGTTCAGGCTATTTGATTAATAAAGGACTGGACAATGAGTGTTCAGGCTATTTGATTAATAAAGGACAGGACAATGAGTGTTCAGGATATTTGATTAATAAAGGACTGGACAATGAGTGTTCAGGCTATTTGATTAATAAGGGACTGGACAATGGGTGTTCAGGATATTTGATTAATAAAGGACAGGACAATGAGTGTTCAGGATATTTGATTAATAAAGGACTGGACAATGGGTGTTCAGGCTATTTGATTAATAAGGGACTGGACAATGGGTGTTCAGGATATTTGATTAATAAAGGACAGGACAATGAGTGTTCAGGATATTTGATTAATAAAGGACTGGACAATGAGTGTTCAGGCTATTTGATTAATAAAGGACTGGACAATGAGTGTTCAGGATATTCGATTAATAAAGGACAGGACAATGAGTGTTCAGGATATTTGATTAATAAGGGACTGGACAATGGGTGTTCAGGATATTTGATTAATAAAGGACTGGACAATGGGTGTTCAGGATATTTGATTAATAAGGGACTGGACAATGGGTGTTCAGGCTACTTGATTAATAAAGGACAGGACAATGGGTGTTCAGGATATTTGATTAATAAGGGACAGGACAATGAGTGTTCAGGATATTTGATTAATAAGTGACTGGACAATGAGTGTTCAGGATATTTGATTAATAAGGGACTGGACAATGGGTGTTCAGGCTATTTGATTAATAAAGGACAGGACAATGGGTGTTCAGGCTATTTGATTAATAAAGGACAGGACAATGAGTGTTCAGGATATTTGATTAATAAGGGACTGGACAATGAGTGTTCAGGATATTTGATTAATAAAGGACAGGACAATGAGTGTTCAGACTATTTGATTAATAAAGGACTGGACAATGAGTGTTCAGGCTATTTGATTAATAAAGGACTGGACAATGAGTGTTCAGGCTATTTGATTAATAAAGGACTGGACAATGAGTGTTCAGGATATTTGATTAATAAAGGATAGGACAATGAGTGTTCAGGATATTTGATTAATAAAGGACTGGACAATGAGTGTTCAGGCTATTTGATTAATAAAGGACTGGACAATGAGTGTTCAGGATATTTGATTAATAAAGGACAGGACAATGAGTGTTCAGGATATTTGATTAATAAAGGACCGGACAATGAGTGTTCAGGATATTTGATTAATAAAGGACTGGACAATGAGTGTTCAGGATATTTGATTAATAAAGGACAGGACAATGAGTGTTCAGGATATTTGATTAATAAGGGACTGGACAATGGGTGTTCAGGCTATTTGATTAATAAAGGACTGGACAATGGGTGTTCAGGATATTTGATTAATAAAGGACAGGACAATGGGTGTTCAGGCTATTTGATTAATAAAGGACTGGACAATGGGTGTTCAGGATATTTGATTAATAAAGGACAGGACAATGGGTGTTCAGGCTTTTTGATTAATAAGGGACTGGACAATGAGTGTTCAGGATATTTGATTAATAAAGGACTGGACAATGGGTGTTCAGGATATTTGATTAATAAGGGACTGGACAATGAGTGTTCAGACTATTTGATTAATAAAGGACAGGACAATCAGTGTTCAGGATATTTGATTAATAAAGGACAGGACAATGGGTGTTCAGGATATTTGATTAATAAGGGACTGGACAATGGGTGTTCAGGATATTTGATTAATAAAGGACTGGACAATGAGTGTTCAGGATATTTGATTAATAAAGGACTGGACAATGAGTGTTCAGACTATTTGATTAATAAAGGACTGGACAATGAGTGTTCAGAATATTTGATTAATAAGGGACAGGACAATGGGTGTTCAGGCTATTTGATTAATAAAGGACTGGACAATGAGTGTTCAGGATATTTGATTAATAAAGGACTGGACAATGAGTGTTCAGACTATTTGATTAATAAAGGACAGGACAATGAGTGTTCAGACTATTTGATTAATAAAGGACTGGACAATGGGTGTTCAGGCTATTTGATTAATAAAGGACAGGACAATGAGTGTTCAGGATATTTGATTAATAAAGGACTGGACAATGAGTGTTCAGGATATTTGATTAATAAAGGACAGGACAATGAGTGTTCAGACTATTTGATTAATAAAGGACTGGACAATGGGTGTTCAGGCTATTTGATTAATAAAGGACAGGACAATGAGTGTTCAGGATATTTGATTAATAAAGGACTGGACAATGAGTGTTCAGGCTATTTGATTAATAAAGGACTGGACAATGAGTGTTCAGACTATTTGATTAATAAAGGACAGGACAATGAGTGTTCAGACTATTTGATTAATAAAGGACTGGACAATGGGTGTTCAGGCTATTTGATTAATAAAGGACTGGACAATGAGTGTTCAGGCTATTTGATTAATAAAGGACAGGACAATGGGTGTTCAGGATATTTGATTAATAAAGGACTGGACAATGAGTGTTCAGGATATTTGATTAATAAAGGACAGGACAATGAGTGTTCAGGATATTTGATTAATAAAGGACTGGACAATGAGTGTTCAGGCTATTTGATTAATAAGGGACTGGACAATGGGTGTTCAGGATATTTGATTAATAAAGGACAGGACAATGAGTGTTCAGGATATTTGATTAATAAAGGACTGGACAATGGGTGTTCAGGCTATTTGATTAATAAGGGACTGGACAATGGGTGTTCAGGATATTTGATTAATAAAGGACAGGACAATGAGTGTTCAGGATATTTGATTAATAAGGGACTGGACAATGGGTGTTCAGGATATTTGATTAATAAAGGACAGGACAATGAGTGTTCAGGATATTTGATTAATAAAGGACTGGACAATGGGTGTTCAGGCTATTTGATTAATGAAGGACTGGACAATGGGTGTTCAGGATATTTGATTAATAAAGGACTGGACAATGGGTGTTCAGGCTATTTGATTAATGAAGGACTGGACAATGAGTGTTCAGGATATTTGATTAATAAAGGACAGGACAATGGGTGTTCAGGATATTTGATTAATAAAGGACAGGACAATGAGTGTTCAGGATATTTGATTAATAAAGGACTGGACAATGAGTGTTCAGGATATTTGATTGATAAAGGACTGGACAATGGGTGTTCAGGATATTTGATTAATAAAGGACAGGACAATGGGTGTTCAGGATATTTGATTAATAAAGGACAGGACAATCAGTGTTCAGGATATTTGATTAATAAAGGACTGGACAATGGGTGTTCAGACTCATTGATTAATAAAGGACTGGACAATGGGTGTTCAGGATATTTGATTAATAAAGGACAGGACAATGGGTGTTCAGGCTATTTGATTAATAAGGGACTGGACAATGGGTGTTCAGGATATTTGATTAATAAAGGACTGGACAATGAGTGTTCAGGATATTTGATTAATAAAGGACTGGACAATGGGTGTTCAGACTATTTGATTAATAAAGGACTGGACAATGAGTGTTCAGAATATTTGATTAATAAAGGACAGGACAATGGGTGTTCAGGCTATTTGATTAATAAAGGACTGGACAATGAGTGTTCAGGATATTTGATTAATAAAGGACTGGACAATGAGTGTTCAGACTATTTGATTAATAAAGGACAGGACAATGAGTGTTCAGACTATTTGATTAATAAAGGACTGGACAATGGGTGTTCAGGCTATTTGATTAATAAAGGACAGGACAATGAGTGTTCAGGATATTTGATTAATAAAGGACTGGACAATGAGTGTTCAGGCTATTTGATTAATAAAGGACAGGACAATGAGTGTTCAGACTATTTGATTAATAAAGGACTGGACAATGGGTGTTCAGGATATTTGATTAATAAAGGACAGGACAATGAGTGTTCAGGCTATTTGATTAATAAAGGACTGGACAATGAGTGTTCAGACTATTTGATTAATAAAGGACAGGACAATGAGTGTTCAGACTATTTGATTAATAAAGGACTGGACAATGGGTGTTCAGGCTATTTGATTAATAAAGGACTGGTCAATGAGTGTTCAGGCTATTTGATTAATAAAGGACAGGACAATGGGTGTTCAGGATATTTGATTAATAAAGGACTGGACAATGGGTGTTCAGGATATTTGATTAATAAAGGACAGGACAATGGGTGTTCAGGATATTTGATTAATAAAGGACAGGACAATGGGTGTTCAGGATATTTGATTAGTAAAGGACAGGACAATGAGTGTTCAGGATATTTGATTAATAAAGGACTGGACAATGGGTGTTCAGGATATTTGATTGATAAAGGACTGGACAATAAGTGTTCAGGATATTTGATTAATGAAGGACAGGACAATGAGTGTTCAGGATATTTGATTAATAAAGGACTGGACAATGAGTGTTCAGGCTATTTGATTAATAAAGGACAGGACAATGAGTGTTCAGACTATTTGATTAATAAAGGACTGGACAATGGGTGTTCAGGCTATTTGATTAATAAAGGACAGGACAATGAGTGTTCAGGATATTTGATTAATAAAGGACTGGACAATGAGTGTTCAGGCTATTTGATTAATAAAGGACTGGACAATGGGTGTTCAGGCTATTTGATTAATAAAGGACTGGACAATGAGTGTTCAGGCTATTTGATTAATAAAGGACAGGACAATGGGTGTTCAGGATATTTGATTAATAAAGGACTGGACAATGGGTGTTCAGGATATTTGATTAATAAAGGACAGGACAATGAGTGTTCAGGATATTTGATTAATAAAGGACTGGACAATGAGTGTTCAGGATATTTGATTAATAAAGGACTGGACAATGGGTGTTCAGGACATTTGATTAATAAAGGACAGGACAATGGGTGTTCAGGATATTTGATTAATAAAGGACAGGACAATGGGTGTTCAGGATATTTGATTAATAAAGGACTGGACAATGGGTGTTCAGGATATTTGATTGATAAAGGACTGGACAATAAGTGTTCAGGATATTTGATTAATAAAGGACTGGACAATGAGTGTTCAGACTCATTGATTAATAAAGGACAGGACAATGGGTGTTCAGTCTATTTGATTAATAAAGGACTGGACAATGGGTGTTCAGACTCATTGATTAATAAAGGACTGGACAATGGGTGTTCAGGATATTTGATTAATAAAGGACTGGACAATGGGTGTTCAGGATATTTGATTAATAAAGGACTGGACAATGGGTGTTCAGGCTATTTGATTAATAAAGGACTGGACAATGGGTGTTCAGGCTATTTGATTAATAAAGGACTGGACGATGGGTGTTCAGACTAATTGATTAATAAAGGACAGGACAATGGGTGTTCAGACCAATTGATTAATAAAGGACCGGACAATGAGTGTTCAGGCTATTTGATTAATAAGGGACAGGACAATGAGTGTTCAGGCTTTTTTATTAATAAAGGACAGGACAATGAGTGTTCAGGCTATTTGATTAATAAAGGACAGGACAATGAGTGTTCAGACTATTTGATTAATAAAGGACTGGACAATGGGTGTTCAGGCTATTTGATTAATAAAGGACAGGACAATGAGTGTTCAGGATATTTGATTAATAAAGGACTGGACAATGAGTGTTCAGGCTATTTGATTAATAAAGGACTGGACAATGGGTGTTCAGGCTATTTGATTAATAAAGGACTGGACAATGAGTGTTCAGGCTATTTGATTAATAAAGGACAGGACAATGGGTGTTCAGGATATTTGATTAATAAAGGACTGGACAATGGGTGTTCAGGATATTTGATTAATAAAGGACAGGACAATGAGTGTTCAGGATATTTGATTAATAAAGGACTGGACAATGAGTGTTCAGGATATTTGATTAATAAAGGACTGGACAATGGGTGTTCAGGATATTTGATTAATCAAGGACAGGACAATGGGTGTTCAGGATATTTGATTAATAAAGGACAGGACAATGGGTGTTCAGGATATTTGATTAATAAAGGACTGGACAATGGGTGTTCAGGATATTTGATTGATAAAGGACTGGACAATAAGTGTTCAGGATATTTGATTAATAAAGGACTGGACAATGAGTGTTCAGACTCATTGATTAATAAAGGACAGGACAATGGGTGTTCAGTCTATTTGATTAATAAAGGACTGGACAATGGGTGTTCAGACTCATTGATTAATAAAGGACTGGACAATGGGTGTTCAGGATATTTGATTAATAAAGGACTGGACAATGGGTGTTCAGGATATTTGATTAATAAAGGACTGGACAATGGGTGTTCAGGCTATTTGATTAATAAAGGACTGGACAATGGGTGTTCAGGCTATTTGATTAATAAAGGACTGGACGATGGGTGTTCAGACTAATTGATTAATAAAGGACAGGACAATGGGTGTTCAGACCAATTGATTAATAAAGGACCGGACAATGAGTGTTCAGGCTATTTGATTAATAAGGGACAGGACAATGAGTGTTCAGGCTTTTTTATTAATAAAGGACAGGACAATGGGTGTTCAGACTATTTGATTAATAAAGGACAGGACAATGAGTGTTCAGGCTATTTGATTCATGAAGGACAGGACAATGAGTGTTCAGGATATTTGATTAATAAGGGACAGGACAATGAGTGTTCAGGATATTTGATTAATAAGGGACAGGACAATGGGTGTTCAGGCTATTTGATTAATAAAGGACTGGACAATGAGTGTTCAGGATATTTGATTAATAAGGGACTGGACAATGGGTGTTCAGGATATTTGGTTGATAAAGGACTGGACAATGAGTGTTCAGGATATTTGATTAATAAGGGACTGGACAATGGGTGTTCAGGATATTTGATTAATAAAGGACTGGACAATGAGTGTTCAGGATATTTGATTAATAAGGGACAGGACAATGGGTGTTCAGACTATTTGATTAATAAAGGACTGGACAATGAGTGTTCAGGATATTTGATTAATAAGGGACTGGACAATGGGTGTTCAGGATATTTGATTAATAAGGGTCTGGACAATGGGTGTTCAGGCTATTTGATTGTGAGATTGCCCGTACACTCATACTTTCTCGCAAGAGAAAGAGCGAGAGAGAGCAGAGTGAGAGCAGGAGAGAGAGCAGAGAGAGAGAGAGTGTGTGAGCAGAGAGCAGAGCGAGAGAGAGCGAGAGCGAGAGAAAGCAGAGCGAGAGAGAGAGAGAGCAGAGCGAGAGTGAGGGAGAGAGCGAGAACGAGAAAGAGCGAGAAATTGGGTCGGAAGGAGGTCAGGAATAACCTGGGATTTTCCAGCTGTGTTTCAGCCTCTGACCAACCTGACACACTGGCTATCCATTAATCATTCCCAATGGAGCCAGCACTCGACAGATCTCTGTCTGCTCCTCCTCGATCACACTCCCTGGGACCGGGCCAGCGTCTCAGAGGTGACCTACATTTCGAGATGTCAAACTGTATCAGTCTGTGGTTTGTTTAACCGGCTGCAAGCACTTCCTCATTCAGCGTTGCTCAAGGGCAGCAGGCGCATGGGAACAACACCACCTGCACGTTCCCCCCCAAGTCACACACCATCCCGACTTGGAAATATATCATCGTCCTTCATCGTCGCTGGGTCAAAATCCTGGAACTCCCTTCCTAACAGCACTGTGGGAGAACCTTCACCACACGGACTGCAGCGGTTCAAGAAGGCGGCTCACCACCACCTTCTCAAGGGCAATTAGGGATGGGCAATAAATGCCGGCCTCGCCAACGACGCCCGCATCCCATGAATTTTTTTTTAAAAACTTTCCTCTCACAGCTGGAGTAAAAGTGGATCAGACCAGTAACCCAGCTCCTGCCCACTGGAGACACAGACCAGTAACCCAGCTCCTGCCCACTGGAGACACAGACCAGTAACCCAGCTCCTGCCCACTGGAGACACAGACCAGTAACCCAGCTCCTGCTCACTGGAGACACAGGCCAGTAACCCAGCTCCTGCCCACTGGAGACACAGGCCAGTAACCCAGCTCCTGCTCATCACTGGAGACACAGGCCAGTAACCCAGCTCCTGCTCATCACTGGAGACACAGACCAGTAACCCAGCTCCTGCTCATCACTGGAGACACAGACCAGTAACCCAGCTCCTGCTCATCACTGGAGACACAGACCAGTAACCCAGCTCCTGCCCACTGGAGACACAGGCCAGTAACCCAGCTCCTGCTCATCACTGGAGACACAGGCCAGTAACCCAGCTCCTGCTCATCACTGGAGACACAGACCAGTAACCCAGCTCCTGCTCATCACTGGAGACACAGACCAGTCACCCAGCTCCTGCTCATCACTGGAGACACAGACCAGTAACCCAGCTCCTGCTCACTGGAGACACAGACCAGTAACCCAGCTCCTGCCCACTGGAGACACAGACCAGTAACCCAGCTCCTGCCCACTGGAGACACAGGCCAGTAACCCAGCTCCTGCTCATCACTGGAGACACAGACCAGTAACCCAGCTCCTGCCCACTGGAGACACAGACCAGTAACCCAGCTCCTGCCCACTGGAGACACAGGCCAGTAACCCAGCTCCTGCCCACTGGAGACACAGACCAGTAACCCAGCTCCTGCCCACTGGAGACACAGGCCAGTAACCCAGCTCCTGCCCACTGGAGACACAGGCCAGTAACCCAGCTCCTGCTCATCACTGGAGACACAGACCAGTAACCCAGCTCCTGCTCATCACTGGAGACACAGGCCAGTTACCCAGCTCCTGCCCACTGGAGACACAGACCAGTAACCCAGCTCCTGCCCACTGGAGACACAGGCCAGTTACCCAGCTCCTGCCCACTGGAGACACAGACCAGTAACCCAGCTCCTGCCCACTGGAGACACAGGCCAGTTACCCAGCTCCTGCCCACTGGAGACACAGACCAGTAACCCAGCTCCTGCCCACTGGAGACACAGACCAGTAACCCAGCTCCTGCTCATCACTGGAGACACAGACCAGTAACCCAGCTCCTGCTCACTGGAGACACAGACCAGTAACCCAGCTCCTGCTCACTGGAGACACAGACCAGTAACCCAGCTCCTGCTCATCACTGGAGACACAGACCAGTAACCCAGCTCCTGCTCATCACTGGAGACACAGACCAGTAACCCAGCTCCTGCTCACTGGAGACACAGACCAGTAACCCAGCTCCTGCTCATCACTGGAGACACAGACCAGTAACCCAGCTCCTGCTCATCACTGGAGACACAGACCAGTAACCCAGCTCCTGCTCATCACTGGAGACACAGACCAGTAACCCAGCTCCTGCCCACTGGAGACACAGACCAGTAACCCAGCTCCTGCCCACTGGAGACACAGACCAGTAACCCAGCTCCTGCTCATCACTGGAGACACAGACCAGTAACCCAGCTCCTGCTCACTGGAGACACAGACCAGTAACCCAGCTCCTGCTCATCACTGGAGACACAGACCAGTAACCCAGCTCCTGCTCATCACTGGAGACACAGACCAGTAACCCAGCTCCTGCTCATCACTGGAGACACAGACCAGTAACCCAGCTCCTGCTCACTGGAGACACAGACCAGTAACCCAGCTCCTGCCCATCACTGGAGACACAGACCAGTAACCCAGCTCCTGCTCATCACTGGAGACACAGACCAGTAACCCAGCTCCTGCTCACTGGAGACACAGACCAGTAACCCAGCTCCTGCTCACTGGAGACACAGACCAGTAACCCAGCTCCTGCTCACTGGAGACACAGACCAGTAACCCAGCTCCTGCCCACTGGAGACACAGACCAGTAACCCAGCTCCTGCCCACTGGAGACACAGACCAGTAACCCAGCTCCTGCTCACTGGAGACACAGACCAGTAACCCAGCTCCTGCTCACTGGAGACACAGACCAGTAACCCAGCTCCTGCCCACTGGAGACACAGGCCAGTAACCCAGCTCCTGCTCATCACTGGAGACACAGACCAGTAACCCAGCTCCTGCTCATCACTGGAGACACAGACCAGTAACCCAGCTCCTGCTCATCACTGGAGACACAGACCAGTAACCCAGCTCCTGCTCATCACTGGAGACACAGACCAGTAACCCAGCTCCTGCCCACTGGAGACACAGACCAGTAACCCAGCTCCTGCTCATCACTGGAGACACAGACCAGTAACCCAGCTCCTGCCCACTGGAGACACAGGCCAGTAACCCAGCTCCTGCTCATCACTGGAGACACAGACCAGTAACCCAGCTCCTGCCCACTGGAGACACAGGCCAGTAACCCAGCTCCTGCTCATCACTGGAGACACAGACCAGTAACCCAGCTCCTGCCCACTGGAGACACAGACCAGTAACCCAGCTCCTGCCCACTGGAGACACAGACCAGTAACCCAGCTCCTGCTCACTGGAGACACAGACCAGTAACCCAGCTCCTGCTCATCACTGGAGACACAGACCAGTAACCCAGCTCCTGCCCACTGGAGACACAGACCAGTAACCCAGCTCCTGCCCACTGGAGACACAGACCAGTAACCCAGCTCCTGCTCATCACTGGAGACACAGACCAGTAACCCAGCTCCTGCTCACTGGAGACACAGACCAGTAACCCAGCTCCTGCTCACTGGAGACACAGACCAGTAACCCAGCTCCTGCTCATCACTGGAGACACAGACCAGTAACCCAGCTCCTGCTCACTGGAGACACAGACCAGTAACCCAGCTCCTGCTCACTGGAGACACAGACCAGTAACCCAGCTCCTGCTCATCACTGGAGACACAGACCAGTAACCCAGCTCCTGCTCACTGGAGACACAGACCAGTAACCCAGCTCCTGCTCATCACTGGAGACACAGACCAGTAACCCAGCTCCTGCTCACTGGAGACACAGACCAGTAACCCAGCTCCTGCTCACTGGAGACACAGACCAGTAACCCAGCTCCTGCTCATCACTGGAGACACAGACCAGTAACCCAGCTCCTGCTCACTGGAGACACAGACCAGTAACCCAGCTCCTGCTCACTGGAGACACAGACCAGTAACCCAGCTCCTGCTCATCACTGGAGACACAGACCAGTAACCCAGCTCCTGCTCACTGGAGACACAGACCAGTAACCCAGCTCCTGCTCATCACTGGAGACACAGACCAGTAACCCAGCTCCTGTTCACTGGAGACACAGACCAGTAACCCAGCTCCTGCCCACTGGAGACACAGACCAGTAACCCAGCTCCTGCTCATCACTGGAGACACAGACCAGTAACCCAGCTCCTGCTCACTGGAGACACAGACCAGTAACCCAGCTCCTGCTCACTGGAGACACAGACCAGTAACCCAGCTCCTGCTCACTGGAGACACAGACCAGTAACCCAGCTCCTGCTCATCACTGGAGACACAGACCAGTAACCCAGCTCCTGCTCACTGGAGACACAGACCAGTAACCCAGCTCCTGCTCATCACTGGAGACACAGACCAGTAACCCAGCTCCTGCCCACTGGAGACACAGACCAGTAACCCAGCTCTTGCTCATCACTGGAGACACAGACCAGTAACCCAGCTCCTGCTCACTGGAGACACAGACCAGTAACCCAGCTCCTGCTCATCACTGGAGACACAGACCAGTAACCCAGCTCCTGCTCACTGGAGACACAGACCAGTAACCCAGCTCCTGCTCACTGGAGACACAGACCAGTAACCCAGCTCCTGCTCATCACTGGAGACACAGACCAGTAAGCCAGCTCCTGCTCACTGGAGACACAGACCAGTAACCCAGCTCCTGCTCACTGGAGACACAGACCAGTAACCCAGCTCCTGCTCACTGGAGACACAGACCAGTAACCCAGCTCTTGCTCATCACTGGAGACACAGACCAGTAACCCAGCTCCTGCTCACTGGAGACACAGACCAGTAACCCAGCTCTTGCCCATCACTGGAGACACAGACCAGTAACCCAGCTCCTGCTCATCACTGGAGACACAGACCAGTAACCCAGCTCCTGCTCACTGGAGACACAGACCAGTAACCCAGCTCCTGCTCATCACTGGAGACACAGACCAGTAACCCAGCTCCTGCTCATCACTGGAGACACAGACCAGTAACCCAGCTCCTGCTCATCACTGGAGACACAGACCAGTAACCCAGCTCCTGCTCATCACTGGAGACACAGACCAGTAACCCAGCTCCTGCTCACTGGAGACACAGACCAGTAACCCAGCTCCTGCTCATCACTGGAGACACAGACCAGTAACCCAGCTCCTGCCCACTGGAGACACAGACCAGTAACCCAGCTCCTGCTCATCACTGGAGACACAGACCAGTAACCCAGCTCCTGCTCATCACTGGAGACACAGACCAGTAACCCAGCTCCTGCTCACTGGAGACACAGGCCAGTAACCCAGCTCCTGCTCACTGGAGACACAGACCAGTAACCCAGCTCCTGCCCACTGGAGACACAGGCCAGTAACCCAGCTCCTGCTCATCACTGGAGACACAGACCAGTAACCCAGCTCCTGCCCACTGGAGACACAGACCAGTAACCCAGCTCCTGCTCATCACTGGAGACACAGACCAGTAACCCAGCTCCTGCTCATCACTGGAGACACAGACCAGTAACCCAGCTCCTGCTCACTGGAGACACAGACCAGTAACCCAGCTCCTGCTCATCACTGGAGACACAGACCAGTAACCCAGCTCCTGCTCACTGGAGACACAGACCAGTAACCCAGCTCCTGCTCACTGGAGACACAGACCAGTAACCCAGCTCCTGCTCATCACTGGAGACACAGACCAGTAACCCAGCTCCTGCTCACTGGAGACACAGGCCAGTAACCCAGCTCCTGCCCACTGGAGACACAGACCAGTAACCCAGCTCCTGCCCACTGGAGACACAGACCAGTAACCCAGCTCCTGCTCATCACTGGAGACACAGACCAGTAACCCAGCTCCTGCTCATCACTGGAGACACAGACCAGTAACCCAGCTCCTGCGCACTGGAGACACAGACCAGTAACCCAGCTCCTGCTCACTGGAGACACAGGCCAGTAACCCAGCTCCTGCTCACTGGAGACACAGACCAGTAACCCAGCTCCTGCTCACTGGAGACACAGACCAGTAACCCAGCTCCTGCTCACTGGAGACACAGACCAGTAACCCAGCTCCTGCTCACTGGAGACACAGACCAGTAACCCAGCTCCTGCCCACTGGAGACACAGACCAGTAACCCAGCTCCTGCTCATCACTGGAGACACAGACCAGTAACCCAGCTCCTGCTCATCACTGGAGACACAGACCAGTAACCCAGCTCTTGCTCATCACTGGAGACACAGACCAGTAACCCAGCTCCTGCTCACTGGAGACACAGACCAGTAACCCAGCTCCTGCTCATCACTGGAGACACAGACCAGTAACCCAGCTCCTGCCCATCACTGGAGACACAGACCAGTAACCCAGCTCCTGCTCACTGGAGACACAGACCAGTAACCCAGTTCCTGCTCATCACTGGAGACACAGACCAGTAACCCAGCTCCTGCTCATCACTGGAGACACAGACCAGTAACCCAGCTCCTGCTCACTGGAGACACAGACCAGTAACCCAGCTCCTGCTCATCACTGGAGACACAGACCAGTAACCCAGCTCCTGCCCACTGGAGACACAGACCAGTAACCCAGCTCCTGCTCATCACTGGAGACACAGACCAGTAACCCAGCTCCTGCGCACTGGAGACACAGACCAGTAACCCAGCTCCTGCTCACTGGAGACACAGGCCAGTAACCCAGCTCCTGCTCACTGGAGACACAGACCAGTAACCCAGCTCCTGCTCACTGGAGACACAGACCAGTAACCCAGCTCCTGCTCACTGGAGACACAGACCAGTAACCCAGCTCCTGCTCACTGGAGACACAGACCAGTAACCCAGCTCCTGCCCACTGGAGACACAGACCAGTAACCCAGCTCCTGCTCATCACTGGAGACACAGACCAGTAACCCAGCTCCTGCTCATCACTGGAGACACAGACCAGTAACCCAGCTCTTGCTCATCACTGGAGACACAGACCAGTAACCCAGCTCCTGCTCACTGGAGACACAGACCAGTAACCCAGCTCCTGCTCATCACTGGAGACACAGACCAGTAACCCAGCTCCTGCCCATCACTGGAGACACAGACCAGTAACCCAGCTCCTGCTCACTGGAGACACAGACCAGTAACCCAGTTCCTGCTCATCACTGGAGACACAGACCAGTAACCCAGCTCCTGCTCATCACTGGAGACACAGACCAGTAACCCAGCTCCTGCTCACTGGAGACACAGACCAGTAACCCAGCTCCTGCTCATCACTGGAGACACAGACCAGTAACCCAGCTCCTGCCCACTGGAGACACAGACCAGTAACCCAGCTCCTGCTCATCACTGGAGACACAGACCAGTAACCCAGCTCCTGCTCACTGGAGACACAGACCAGTAACCCAGCTCCTGCCCACTGGAGACACAGACCAGTAACCCAGCTCCTGCTCATCACTGGAGACACAGACCAGTAACCCAGCTCCTGCTCACTGGAGACACAGGCCAGTAACCCAGCTCCTGCTCACTGGAGACACAGACCAGTAACCCAGCTCCTGCCCACTGGAGACACAGGCCAGTAACCCAGCTCCTGCTCATCACTGGAGACACAGACCAGTAACCCAGCTCCTGCCCACTGGAGACACAGACCAGTAACCCAGCTCCTGCTCACTGGAGACACAGGCCAGTAACCCAGCTCCTGCTCATCACTGGAGACACAGACCAGTAACCCAGCTCCTGCTCATCACTGGAGACACAGACCAGTAACCCAGCTCCTGCTCACTGGAGACACAGGCCAGTAACCCAGCTCCTGCTCATCACTGGAGACACAGACCAGTAACCCAGCTCCTGCTCACTGGAGACACAGACCAGTAACCCAGCTCCTGCTCATCACTGGAGACACAGACCAGTAACCCAGCTCCTGCTCACTGGAGACACAGACCAGTAACCCAGCTCCTGCTCACTGGAGACACAGACCAGTAACCCAGCTCCTGCTCACTGGAGACACAGACCAGTAACCCAGCTCCTGCTCACTGGAGACAGAGACCAGTAACCCAGCTCCTGCTCATCACTGGAGACACAGACCAGTAACCCAGCTCCTGCCCACTGGAGACACAGACCAGTAACCCAGCTCCTGCTCACTGGAGACACAGACCAGTAACCCAGCTCCTGCTCACTGGAGACACAGACCAGTAACCCAGCTCCTGCCTACTGGAGACACAGACCAGTAACCCAGCTCCTGCCCACTGGAGACACAGACCAGTAACCCAGCTCCTGCTCACTGGAGACACAGACCAGTAACCCAGCTCCTGCTCATCACTGGAGACACAGACCAGTAACCCAGCTCCTGCTCATCACTGGAGACACAGACCAGTAACCCAGCTCCTGCTCACTGGAGACACAGACCAGTAACCCAGCTCCTGCCCACTGGAGACACAGACCAGTAACCCAGCTCCTGCTCATCACTGGAGACACAGACCAGTAACCCAGCTCCTGCTCATCACTGGAGACACAGACCAGTAACCCAGCTCCTGCTCACTGGAGACACAGGCCAGTAACCCAGCTCCTGCTCACTGGAGACACAGACCAGTAACCCAGCTCCTGCCCACTGGAGACACAGGCCAGTAACCCAGCTCCTGCTCATCACTGGAGACACAGACCAGTAACCCAGCTCCTGCCCACTGGAGACACAGACCAGTAACCCAGCTCCTGCTCACTGGAGACACAGGCCAGTAACCCAGCTCCTGCTCACTGGAGACACAGACCAGTAACCCAGCTCCTGCTCATCACTGGAGACACAGACCAGTAACCCAGCTCCTGCCCAATGGAGACACAGGCCAGTAACCCAGCTCCTGCTCACTGGAGACACAGACCAGTAACCCAGCTCCTGCCCAATGGAGACACAGGCCAGTAACCCAGCTCCTGCCCACTGGAGACACAGACCAGTAACCCAGCTCCTGCTCACTGGAGACACAGACCAGTAACCCAGCTCCTGCTCACTGGAGACACAGACCAGTAACCCAGCTCCTGCTCACTGGAGACACAGACCAGTAACCCAGCTCCTGCTCACTGGAGACAGAGACCAGTAACCCAGCTCCTGCTCATCACTGGAGACACAGACCAGTAACCCAGCTCCTGCCCACTGGAGACACAGACCAGTAACCCAGCTCCTGCTCACTGGAGACACAGACCAGTAACCCAGCTCCTGCTCACTGGAGACACAGACCAGTAACCCAGCTCCTGCCCACTGGAGACACAGACCAGTAACCCAGCTCCTGCTCATCACTGGAGACACAGACCAGTAACCCAGCTCCTGCTCATCACTGGAGACACAGACCAGTAACCCAGCTCCTGCTCATCACTGGAGACACAGACCAGTAACCCAGCTCCTGCTCATCACTGGAGACACAGACCAGTAACCCAGCTCCTGCTCACTGGAGACACAGACCAGTAACCCAGCTCCTGCTCATCACTGGAGACACAGACCAGTAACCCAGCTCCTGCTCACTGGAGACACAGACCAGTAACCCGGCTCTTGCTCATCACTGGAGACACAGACCAGTAACCCAGCTCCTGCTCACTGGAGACACAGACCAGTAACCCAGCTCCTGCGCACTGGAGACACAGACCAGTCACCCAGCTCCTGCTCACTGGAGACACAGACCAGTCACCCAGCTCCTGCTCACTGGAGACACAGACCAGTAACCCAGCTCCTGCCCACTGGAGACACAGACCAGTAACCCAGCTCCTGCCCACTGGAGACACAGACCAGTAACCCAGCTCCTGCCCACTGGAGACAGAGACCAGTAACCCAGCTCCTGCCCACTGGAGACACAGACCAGTAACCCAGCTCCTGCTCATCACTGGAGACACAGACCAGTAACCCAGCTCCTGCTCACTGGAGACACAGGCCAGTAACCCAGCTCCTGCCCACTGGAGACACAGACCAGTAACCCAGCTCCTGCCCACTGGAGACACAGACCAGTAACCCAGCTCCTGCCCACTGGAGACACAGACCAGTAACCCAGCTCCTGCCCACTGGAGACACAGACCAGTAACCCAGCTCCTGCCCACTGGAGACACAGACCAGTAACCCAGCTCCTGCCCACTGGAGACACAGACCAGTAACCCAGCTCCTGCCCACTGGAGACACAGACCAGTAACCCAGCTCCTGCTCATCACTGGAGACACAGACCAGTAACCCAGCTCCTGCTCATCACTGGAGACACAGACCAGTAACCCAGCTCCTGCCCACTGGAGACACAGACCAGTAACCCAGCTCCTGCTCATCACTGGAGACACAGACCAGTAACCCAGCTCCTGCTCACTGGAGACACAGACCAGTAACCCAGCTCCTGCCCACTGGAGACACAGACCAGTAACCCAGCTCCTGCTCATCACTGGAGACACAGGCCAGTAACCCAGCTCCTGCTCACTGGAGACACAGACCAGTAACCCAGCTCCTGCTCATCACTGGAGACACAGACCAGTAACCCAGCTCCTGCTCATCACTGGAGACACAGGCCAGTAACCCAGCTCCTGCTCACTGGAGACACAGACCAGTAACCCAGCTCCTGCTCATCACTGGAGACACAGACCAGTAACCCAGCTCCTGCTCATCACTGGAGACACAGACCAGTAACCCAGCTCCTGCTCACTGGAGACACAGGCCAGTAACCCAGCTCCTGCTCACTGGAGACACAGACCAGTAACCCAGCTCCTGCTCACTGGAGACACAGACCAGTAACCCAGCTCCTGCTCATCACTGGAGACACAGACCAGTAACCCAGCTCCTGCTCATCACTGGAGACACAGACCAGTAACCCAGCTCCTGCTCATCACTGGAGACACAAACCAGTAACCCAGCTCCTGCCCACTGGAGACACAGACCAGTAACCCAGCTCCTGCTCACTGGAGACACAGACCAGTAACCCAGCTCCTGCTCACTGGAGACACAGACCAGTAACCCAGCTCCTGATCATCACTGGAGACACAGACCAGTAACCCAGCTCCTGCTCACTGGAGACACAGACCAGTAACCCAGCTCCTGCTCATCACTGGAGACACAGACCAGTAACCCAGCTCCTGCTCATCACTGGAGACACAGACCAGTAACCCAGCTCCTGCTCATCACTGGAGACACAGACCAGTAACCCAGCTCCTGCTCACTGGAGACACAGACCAGTAACCCAGCTCCTGCTCACTGGAGACACAGACCAGTAACCCAGCTCCTGCTCATCACTGGAGACACAGGCCAGTAACCCAGCTCCTGCCCACTGGAGACACAGACCAGTAACCCAGCTCCTGCTCACTGGAGACACAGACCAGTAACCCAGCTCCTGCCCACTGGAGACACAGACCAGTAACCCAGCTCCTGCCCACTGGAGACACAGACCAGTAACCCAGCTCCTGCTCACTGGAGACACAGGCCAGTAACCCAGCTCCTGCCCACTGGAGACACAGACCAGTAACCCAGCTCCTGCTCACTGGAGACACAGACCAGTAACCCAGCTCCTGCTCATCACTGGAGACACAGACCAGTAACCCAGCTCCTGCTCATCACTGGAGACACAGACCAGTAACCCAGCTCCTGCTCACTGGAGACACAGACCAGTAACCCAGCTCCTGCTCATCACTGGAGACACAGACCAGTAACCCAGCTCCTGCCCACTGGAGACACAGACCAGTAACCCAGCTCCTGCTCACTGGAGACACAGACCAGTAACCCAGCTCCTGCTCATCACTGGAGACACAGACCAGTAACCCAGCTCCTGCTCATCACTGGAGACACAGACCAGTAACCCAGCTCCTGCTCATCACTGGAGACACAGACCAGTAACCCAGCTCCTGCTCACTGGAGACACAGACCAGTAACCCAGCTCCTGCTCATCACTGGAGACACAGACAAGTAACCCAGCTCCTGCCCACTGGAGACACAGACCAGTAACCCAGCTCCTGCTCACTGGAGACACAGACCAGTAACCCAGCTCCTGCTCACTGGAGACACAGACCAGTAACCCAGCTCCTGCTCACTGGAGACACAGACCAGTAACCCAGCTCCTGCTCATCACTGGAGACACAGACCAGTAACCCAGCTCCTGCCCACTGGAGACACAGACCAGTAACCCAGCTCCTGCCCACTGGAGGCACAGACCAGTAACCCAGCTCCTGCTCATCACTGGAGACACAGACCAGTAACCCAGCTCCTGCCCACTGGAGACACAGACCAGTAACCCAGCTCCTGCCCACTGGAGACACAGACCAGTAACCCAGCTCCTGCTCATCACTGGAGACACAGACCAGTAACCCAGCTCCTGCCCACTGGAGACACAGACCAGTAACCCAGCTCCTGCCCACTGGAGACACAGACCAGTAACCCAGCTCCTGCCCACTGGAGACACAGACCAGTAACCCAGCTCCTGCTCACTGGAGACACAGACCAGTAACCCAGCTCCTGCTCACTGGAGACACAGACCAGTAACCCAGCTCCTGCTCATCACTGGAGACACAGACCAGTAACCCAGCTCCTGCTCATCACTGGAGACACAGACCAGTAACCCAGCTCCTGCTCATCACTGGAGACACAGACAAGTAACCCAGCTCCTGCTCATCACTGGAGACACAGACCAGTAACCCAGCTCCTGCTCATCACTGGAGACACAGACCAGTAACCCAGCTCCTGCTCATCACTGGAGACACAGACCAGTAACCCAGCTCCTGCTCATCACTGGAGACACAGACCAGTAACCCAGCTCCTGCTCACTGGAGACACAGACCAGTAACCCAGCTCCTGCTCACTGGAGACACAGACCAGTAACCCAGCTCCTGCCCACTGGAGACACAGACCAGTAACCCAGCTCCTGCTCATCACTGGAGACACAGACCAGTAACCCAGCTCCTGCCCACTGGAGACACAGACCAGTAACCCAGCTCCTGCTCATCACTGGAGACACAGACCAGTAACCCAGCTCCTGCTCATCACTGGAGACACAGACCAGTAACCCAGCTCCTGCTCATCACTGGAGACACAGGCCAGTAACCCAGCTCCTGCTCATCACTGGAGACACAGACCAGTAACCCAGCTCCTGCTCACTGGAGGCACAGACCAGTAACCCAGCTCCTGCCCACTGGAGACACAGACCAGTAACCCAGCTCCTGCTCACTGGAGACACAGGCCAGTAACCCAGCTCCTGCTCATCACTGGAGACACAGACCAGTAACCCAGCTCCTGCTCATCACTGGAGACACAGACCAGTAACCCAGCTCCTGCCCACTGGAGACACAGACCAGTAACCCAGCTCCTGCCCACTGGAGACACAGACCAGTAACCCAGCTCCTGCTCATCACTGGAGACACAGACCAGTAACCCAGCTCCTGCCCACTGGAGACACAGACCAGTAACCCAGCTCCTGCTCATCACTGGAGACACAGACCAGTAACCCAGCTCCTGCCCACTGGAGACACAGACCAGTAACCCAGCTCCTGCTCATCACTGGAGACACAGGCCAGTAACCCAGCTCCTGCTCACTGGAGACACAGACCAGTAACCCAGCTCCTGCCCACTGGAGACACAGACCAGTAACCCAGCTCCTGCTCACTGGAGACACAGGCCAGTAACCCAGCTCCTGCTCATCACTGGAGACACAGACCAGTAACCCAGCTCCTGCTCATCACTGGAGACACAGACCAGTAACCCAGCTCCTGCTCATCACTGGAGACACAGACCAGTAACCCAGCTCCTGCTCATCACTGGAGACACAGACCAGTAACCCAGCTCCTGCTCATCACTGGAGACACAGACCAGTAACCCAGCTCCTGCACTTCATTGGCGAGTTTGCCAAACCTTGTGTCCAACCACGGATGTGCCATTCCTAACGCACACCTCAATGGGTGTGCGCGCGTGGGAGAACTCTCGGCTTGCAGTGTAACCAGCGCACACTCACAGGCACTGGTCTACACCCAGTTATTTCCAACGACGGCCCCCCCCCATAATTTCCGGACAGTGGCTGGGATTGCAACACTCAATTATCTGAGGATATTGTGGCTGCATTATTAGGTGATCTGACACTAAGTTCTGCCACCGCAATACCGACTGAAGGAACGGACGCTAAATATCTCTCCGTGATATCGGAGAAATCAATACCAGCTCCAGCATAACAAACACTCTCCCCGCTCTCAAAAACCAGCTCCACCATAACCAATACAGTCCGGGCTGTACCTGTCCTGGGAGTGTTTGATGGGACAGTGTAGAGGGAGCTTTACTCTGTATCTAACCCGTGCTGTACCTGTCCTGGGAGTGTTTGATGGGACAGTGTAGAGGGAGCTTTACTCTGTATCAAACCCGTGCTGTACCTGCCCTGGGAGTGTTTGATGGGGCAGTGTAGAGGGAGCTTCACTCTGTACCTAACCCGTGCTGTACCTGTCCTGGGAGTGTTTGATGGGACAGTGTAGAGGGAGCTTTACTCTGTATCTAACCCGTGCTGTACCTGCCCTGGGAGAGTTTGATGGGACAGTGTAGAGGGAGCTTTACTCTGTATCTAACCCGTGCTGTAACTGCCCTGGGAGTGTTTGATGGGACAGTGTGGAGGGAGCTTTACTCTGTATCTAACCCGTGCTGTACCTGCCCTGGGAGTGTTTGATGGGACAGTGTAGAGGGAGCTTTACTTTGTATCTAACCCGTGCTGTACCTGCCCTGGGAGTGTTTGATGGGACAGTGTAGAGGGAGCTTTACTCTGTATCTAACCCGTGCTGTACCTGCCCTGGGAGTGTTTCATGGGACAGTGTAGAGGGAGCTTTACTCTGTATCTAACCCGTGCTGTACCTGCCCTGGGAGTGTTTCATGGGACAGTGTAGAGGGAGCTTTACTCTGTATCTAACCTGTCCTGCACCTGCTCTGGGAGTGTTTGATGGGACAGTGTAGAGGGAGCTTTACTCTGTATCTAACCCGTGCTGTACCTGCCCTGGGAGTGTTTGATGGGACAGTGCAGAGGGAGCTTTACTCTGTATCTAACCCGTGCTGTACCTGCCCTGGGAGTGTTTGATGGGACAGTGTAGAGGGAGCTTTACTCTGTATCTAACCCGTGCTGTACCTGCCCTGGGAGTGTTTGATGGGGCAGTGTAGAGGGAGCTTCACTCTGTATCTAACCCATGCTGTACCTGCCCTGGGAGTGTTTGATGGGACAGTGTAGAGGGAGCTTTACTCTGTATCTAACCCGTGCTGTACCTGCCCTGGGAGTGTTTGATGGGACAGTGTAGAGGGAGCTTTACTCTGTATCTAACCCGTGCTGTACCTGCCCTGGGAGTGTTTGATGGGACAGTGTAGAGGGAGCTTTACTCTGTATCTAACCCGTGCTGTACCTGCCCTGGGAGTGTTTGATGGGGCAGTGTAGAGGGAGCTTCACTCTGTATCTAACCCGTGCTGTACCTGCCCTGGGAGTGTTTGATGGGGCAGTGTAGAGGGAGCTTCACTCTGTATCTAACCCATGCTGTACCTGTCCTGGGAGTGTTTCATGGGACAGTGTAGAGGGAGCTTTACTCTGTATCTAACCTGTCCTGTACCTGCTCTGGGAGTGTTTGATGGGACAGTGTAGAGGGAGCTTTACTCTGTATCTAACCCGTGCTGTACCTGCCCTGGGAGTGTTTGATGGGACAGTGTAGAGGGAGCTTTACTCTGTATCTAACCCGTGCTGTACCTGCCCTGGGAGTGTTTGATGGGACAGTGTAGAGGAAGCTTTACTCTGTATCTAACCCGTGCTGTACCTGCCCTGGGAGTGTTTGATGGGGCAGTGTAGAGGGAGCTTCACTCTGTATCTAACCCATGCTGTACCTGTCCTGGGAGTGTTTCATGGGACAGTGTAGAGGGAGCTTTACTCGGTATCTAACCTGTCCTGTACCTGCTCTGGGAGTGTTTGATGGGACAATGTAGAGGGAGCTTTACTCTGTATCTAACCCGTGCTGTACCTGCCCTGGGAGTGTTTGATGGGACAGTGTAGAGGGAGCTTTACTCTGTATCTAACCCGTGCTGTACCTGCCCTGGGAGTGTTTGATGGGACAGTGTAGAGGGAGCTTTACTCTGTATCTAACCCGTGCTGTACCTGCCCTGGGAGTGTTTGATGGGACAGTGTAGAGGGAGCTTTACTCTGTATCTAACCCGTGCTGTACCTGCCCTGGGAGTGTTTGATGGGACAGTGTGGAGGGAGCTTTACTCTGTATCTAACCCTGTACCTGCCCTGGGAGTGTTTGATGGGACAGTGTGGAGGGAGCTTTACTCTGTATCTAACCCTGTACCTGTCCTGGGAGTGTTTGACGGGACAGTGTAGAGGGAGCTTCACTCTGTATCTAACCCGTGCTGTACCTGCCCTGGGAGTGTTTGATGGGACAGTGTAGAGGGAGCTTTACTCTGTATCTAACCCGTGCTGTACCTGCCCTGGGAGTGTTTGACGGGACAGTGTAGAGGGAGCTTTACTCTGTATCTAACCCTGTACCTGCCCTGGGAACGGTTGCTGTCGACCCTATGCCTGAACAAAAAGTGTTCCAATCCCCAGCACGAGCATTGCTCACCTCAATGAGCACAGAGCTGACAGAAGGAGTTTGAAATGTGAGGGTAAACCCTGAAGAAATTGTGTAGACAGCGTACGTGTGCATCCGGGGACCTAAGAGGTGTCGTGACCCAAAAGGTTGGAGTTGACAGAGTGAATGGGAGTGAATTAGGATCTGAGCTTTTCTCTATCAAAGACAGTGCAGCCCACGTCACATCAGAGCTCGCTTTCAGCATTGTGCAGAATCGTTGGAATGTGATTCCGCCATTGCATTGAAAAGAAAACGTGCACGATCTTCGTCATGGCAACAGGCTGACAATAATGCCTTGCTGGGAGGCCTCACACTCAAACTGGGGCTCACTTTGGGCACCTCGTACATAACACGAACATAAACAAATATTCTAAACACAATTCCTTTGAAAAGTCAGTTGAATGTTTTTTTGCTGCAAGAGTGTCAAATACTCGAGTAAAGCTGTCTCATGGATTCCCCGGAGATTTCCTTCTCCTCCCGTTCCATCGTACTTGTCGAGCTGACATGGAGGAGACAGCACAGCGCAGCCCTCAGCTGGGGCTCGGTACGGGGATGAGGGTCGATGGGGGAGCCTGAACCGACCAGAAAAGATCGGCTCAACAAGATCTGGAAATGGCCACGGGGGGACGCAGGCACGAGGGGGGGGTGGGGGGGGTGGGGGGTGGGACCGCTGTGCTATCACGAGCGCCGCGGGCCGAATGGCCTCCCTCCTCTGCGATCCTGCAACTCCGAAGTCTCGCAGTCGTCCCCACCCGTATTTAACACTGCCCTGGCTCCTCGCACACATTATACAGGACAGTCCCCGTCTTCCCATCGCTGTCTGGCCTCCTGAATGGCTCTCCTCCAATGAACCAGCTTTCTTTCTGAAACGCAGCCGTGCTGCACCTCATCACGTGTCCCAAAATCATCAGTGGTTCTCAGTTTCCCTTCACTCCATCATTGGCGGCCGTGCCTCCAGCCACCTCGGCCCCACGCTCTGGAATTCCCTCCCCAAATCTCTCCTGTGAAACACCCCTCCGACCGGGCGTTTGGTCAGCCCTCCCAATCTCCTCTTCTTTGTCTCAGCACCCTGGGACGTTTACCCTACGTGAAACGGGTGCTATGTCAACAAGCGCAAGCCCTCTCTTGTCAACACCTCAGTAAAAACAGGGGCGATCCTGCGAGTGGAACTTACGTTCATAGCAGCAAGGTCATTTTCGTACGCCTCTCTGAGTTTCTTCATAATCTCTACTTCAGCTTTCGAGCAGGCCTCAATGTTGCCCTTTACAGTGATGGTCCTCTCCGGGTTATACAGCGTCAAGTCCTGTAAACTGACCAGCCACAACAAACACGCTTTACAACGTGGACACAGTCGAGCCCTTCCCGGGAGATCACGAGCCGCACCGACCGCTGGGCTGCTCTTCGTACCCTGCCACTGTAAGAATCCCGGTGACGAGACTGGACCCCCCCACCCCCACCCACCACCACGGCACTGCTCTCGCCCCGCGGGCCGCCTGCCTGCCTGCCTGCCAGCACAACGTCCTCCTCTCCCAGGCTCCGACTCTTACTGGCTGAGTTCTACGGGCAGCGGCTCGCCCCCTGCAACCTTACCCCTGTGGGCAGGCTGAACGCCAGAGCCTTGAGAGCGAGTGTCAGCCAGCTATTCGGTCACGGAGGGCATCACAACTGAGCACAGCACGCACAGACACACATGCAATCCCCGGGGGTTGGGGGGGGGAGGGGGGGGGAGGGTCAGACTCCCGACTGTAAGGGGTGAATCATCTGTTTCCACAGGTTTCAATGGACAAGGAGAGATGCTCACCGACTGCTCCCTTTCTGGCTGTGACTGGGGATAATCCAGGATCATGCACTCCAGGTAGGAGTCTCCCCCGCTCTTAACACCAGGAACACTTTGTTGTGCATCAAGGCTCGACTATTAGTGGTGAGTCCCGTCCACTTAAACCACCCGACACTGACCAGAGTCTCTCAGAGGCTCCTTGGGCCAGGTTTAATTCCTAGTCAGGAGGAGCCAAACATCCTGCGGAGTCTGCCACCCTGCGGAGTCTGCCACCCTGCGGAGTCTGCCACCCTGCGGAGCCTGCCACCCTGCGGAGCCTGCCACCCTGCGGAGTCTGCCACCCTGCGGAGACTGCCTAACGGGGTACTGGAAAACTCCAATGTGTTGCCCCCCCATGGCCCTGCTCAGACTTCCAGTGCAGGGGGACCACCCCCATGTTCTAGACAGCAGATGTTCCAGAGGTTGCGAGTGCAGCTGGCACTGCAAGCAAGGACGGGCAGCAACTTCCTGTGACCGAGCCATGTGGGGGGAGGTTTGGGAGGGGAGCTGTGAGAGTTCAAAAGTTGTTCTGGGACAATTGATCTGGCTTCTGAGGGAAGGGTTGAGAGGCACACAACCAACTCCAGATCAAACGGAGAATCAGAGGCTTCTCGTGACGTTGGCAGTGTGGCCCAGGCCCACTCCCTACCTCAGGAACACCCGATCCTGCTCATCCATCCCAAGGTGATCAGAGGTGCCCAAATCCTTACAGGACGCTGAGGCCATTCTCTAAGTATCTGAGCTCCTGGGGCCAGGGTTCCAACAGCCAACTCCAAGTAAGGAGCTCGTTCAAACAGCAAGCAGTGACGGCAACATCAGAATGACCCAACTCAGAACTCATTCAGTTAGAAACCATGGGGTTGTGTGCTGAAGCACTACATCGCGTGCACCAGCGCCAAGCCGCGTGCACCAGCGCCAAGCCGCGTGCACCAGCGCCAAGCCGCGTGCACCAGCGCCAAGCCGCGTGCACCAGCGCTACACCGAAACGGGGAAACTCATTTCACAGCTGGCAAACAGGGGTCTAGGCTCCATCTGAGCCCAGGTTGCAGAGGCCAAAGTTCCAACGCACTGCACCATCCACTTCTCCACTTGGCACTGTTACAGAGACAGGTTACAACACCATTGGTGGAGGAAAGGAATCAGTACCATACAGGTACAACAGGGGGCACTCTTCTCACATTGGGTCTGAGGCACATGGTCAGTGCTGGGTCGTGACCTTAACTCTGTATCTAACCCTGTACCTGTCCTGGGAGTGTTTGATGGGACAGTGTAGAGGGAGCTTTACTCTGTATCTAACCCGTGCTGTACCTGCCCTGGGAGTGTTTGACGGGACAGTGTAGAGGGAGCTTTACTCTGTATCTAACCCTGTACCTGTCCTGGGAGTGTTTGACGGGACAGTGTAGAGGGAGCTTTACTCTGTATCTAACCCGTGCTGTACCTGCCCTGGGAGTGTTTGATGGGACAGTGTAGAGGGAGCTTTACTCTGTATCTAACCCGTGCTGTACCTGCCCTGGGAGTGTTTGATGGGACAGTGTAGAGGGAGCTTTACTCTGTATCCAACCCGTGCTGTACCTGCCCTGGGAGTGTTTGACGGGACAGTGTAGAGGGAGCTTTACTCTGTATCTAACCCGTGCTGTACCTGCCCTGGGAGTGTTTGACGGGACAGTGTAGAGGGAGCTTTACTCTGTATCTAACCCTGTACCTGTCCTGGGAGTGTTTGACGGGACAGTGTAGAGGGAGCTTTACTCTGTATCTAACCCTGTACCTGTCCTGGGAGTGTTTGACGGGACAGTGTAGAGGGAGCTTTACTCTGTATCTAACCCTGTACCTGCCCTGGGAGTGTTTGATGGGACAGTGTAGAGGGAGCTTTACTCTGTATCTAATTCATGCTGTACCTGCCCTGGGAGTGTTTGATGGGACAGTGTAGAGGGAGCTTTACTCTGTATCTAATTCATGCTGTACCTGCCCTGGGAGTGTTTGATGGGACAGTGTAGAGGGAGATTTACTCTGTATCTAATTCATGCTGTACCTGCCCTGGGAGTGTTTGATGGGACAGTGTAGTGGGAGATTTACTCCGTATATAACCCCGCTGTAACTTGATTGTGTATTTTGATGAGATAGCAGAGAGGGTCGATGAGGGCAATGTGGTTGATGTGGTGATAGGCTTGTCAGCAACGTTGAAGCCCTTGGAATAAAAGGGGCAGTGACAGCATGGATATGAAATTGGCTAAGTGACAGGAAACAGAGAGTACTGGTGAACGGTTGTTTTTCGGACTGGAGGGAGGTGTACAGTGGTGTTCCCCAGGGGTCGGTGCTGGGACCACTGCTTTTCTTGATATATATTAATGACTTGGACTTGGGTGTACAGGGCACAATTTCAAAATCTGCAGTTAACACAAAACTTGGAAGTGTAGTGAACAGTGAGGAGGATACTGATAGACTTCAAGAGGATATAGACAGGCTGGTGGAATGGGCGGACACGTGGCAAATGAAATTTAACACAGAGAAGTGTGAAGTGATACATTTCGGTAGGAAGAATGAGGAGAGGCAGTGTAAACTAAAGGGCACAATCCTAAAAGGGGTACAGGAACAGAGAGATCTGGGGGTATATGTGCACAAATCTTTGAAGGTGGCAGGGCAGGTTGAGAAAGTGGTTAAAAAAGCATACGGGATCCTGGGCTTTATAAATAGAGGCATAGAGTACAAAAGCAAGGAAGTCATGATGAACCTTTATAAAACACTGGTTCGGCCACAACTGGAGTATTGTGTCCAGTTCTGGGCACCGCACTTTAGGAAAGATGTGAAGGCCTTAGAGAGGGTGCAGAAGAGATTTACTAGAATGATTCCAGGGATGAGGGACTTTAGTTATGTCGACAGACTGGAGAAGCTGGGGTTGTTCTCCTTGGAACAGAGATGGTTGCGAGGAGATTTGATAGAGGTGTTCAAAATCATGAAGGGTCTAGACAGAGTAGATAGAGAGAAACTTGACCCTTCTGCCAATGGGTACAGAACCAGAGGACATAGATTTAAGGTGATTGGCAAAAGGACCAAAGGTGATATGAGGAAAATCTT